>NW_010120996.1:0-13151 GCF_000699245.1 Pterocles gutturalis
GGCCGCTGGCCCAGGGGGACCCGGCGCCCTGCAAAGAGGAGGGCCCCCGGCCCCCAGGGCTCTCCCCAGCCTTGCAAGACACCGCCCCACCAGCGGCACTAGCAGGGCTCCGGCAAGCCTTGAGTCAACAATAAGGAAATAAATCCGTTTCTCTGACGGAGTCTCCGGGTGCTGCTTTCTCCCCCTTCTCCCGGTGCCCTGCCTCACCGGGCGTGACACCAGCCTGGCAGGGTCACGGCCATGAGCCCCTAGAGCCCCAGGGCCATGTCGTTGGTGCTTGATCCCACAGGAAATCCTGCTGCAGCCAAACACCCCACGGCAGAGCGGGCAGGAGGGGAAGCTGATTTAGCCACAGGGCTTACAGGGTCACAGCTGGGCATCATGTCTGGTCTCCCTTGTCGGTCAACAGAAAGAGATGGAGTGAGCCATCACCTTGCCACCTCCATCACTGGTCTCTGCACCCCACAGGGTGTGACAAAGCAGGAACCCAAGGTGGGTAGATGTTTGTCCTGCTGGAGGTGTCAGTGCCTGTGCCTGTGCCTTCGTGTACGTGCGTGCAGAGCACAGTTTCAGTCGCCTTTGGAAGCAGGGAAGAAGGCAGGCATGGAAGCGAGTGTCCTGCCAAAGAACAGTCTGGATAATCCAGGGATTTCCCCATTTCTATTGCTGCTCCTGCTCAACAGCTGCTCACAGCATCAGTACTTCAGCGCTCGCCTCTGGCCTGCTCAGGCACTGGAGGAGTGTCCCAGACATTTTCCCTGCTTGTTTCATGGCTGGTGCTCTGCAGGAGATGAGATTTAGTGATCCTGGTAGTCCCTCGTTTTGGCTTGCCGTGTTCCTAGGGGTTTAGCGGCAGTGGACGTCTCTGTATGCCATGAAAAGTGTAGATCCCCTGGAGGGCTCAGGGCCTGAAGAGGAGGAGGCGCATCTGGATGGCCCAAGTACCAGGACAGCCCTGACCTCCTGGGGTTTTCGTAATGACTTCAGAACTTTTTCAGTTTAAGCTTACTGGGAATATGGGCTATATCAGTATGCACCAGTTCAGCATCTCTGAATACTTTCCAATGCAGAACCTGGCTCCTGCTTCCCCTGGGCACCAGTTTTCTTTATGGTTAGTGAACAACGTGTGGTACCAATGTGTTTATTAGCACTCCCTGGTCTCCATCTGTCATCCTCATCCGTATGAAACTTTGCCTGTGCGACTTTCACAACATCAAGTTTTCTATTTAATTTTGGTAACTAAATGGCGCTATTTTGGCTGACACATACATGTCGCATACTTTCACTAAAAGCATCATTTTCCAGAGCTTTTCAAAGGCCATGACTGTATTTTGCAATGCATGTGGATTTCTCTCCAAGGTGGACTTCGCAAGAGGGTGGAAGTTTGCCTTGTAGCACAACTCCATTTAACGAGGGTTTTGTAAAAATGATGAAGTACAGCCTCACCTCCCGCCCTGTGAACTTTCAGATTTTTGCTGCCGTTGTTCGAGAGAAGAGCAAGCCTGTGTCTTAGAGTGAAAGGAACATCCAGAGTTGGTGGGCAGCTGACCATCTTACGTCAGCTCAAGATGAGCAATGACACTGAGAACTGCAGAGTCCTTCTGGGTTCCTGTCAGTGGGATTCAAGGCCAGTTTGATGTGAGGCAGAGTATTTCACAGGTGACAGCACCTCCTGCTTGTTACCATAGTCTGTTCTTCAGGTTCCGCTTCCATAACAGACTACCATTCTTTCAGCCTTTGTCCACCCTTCGACAAGTGTTTCTTCTCATGTACCATGGGGCAACTGTCATTGCACATCTCGTGACGGGTGAGCCATTGTGCGTTAGAGAGAGTGGGTTGTGGTGTGAATTACAGCTGCTATCTGCAGATTGTGCTGTGGACTCACGCTGAGGGCAGTGGCCACCAAAGGCCACCTGCAGCACAGAAGGGGGAGCACCTCTTATCCACAGGGAGCAAGCTGGGCACTCTTCAGGTTTCCCAAACCTGGTCACATGGGCTCCTCCCTTTCTTCCTTCTTGCCCTCCTTCCTTTTCTTCCTCCCTCACTTTTCCTCTTTCTCTTGCTCTTGTCTCTTTTGTTTCTCTTCCTCTTTTTTCCTTTCCCTATTGAGACACTTCCTTGACACCCAGTGGTACTGTGTTCTTTGAACACCAGAGCAAAAGGCAGTGCCGTGCCAAAAAAGCTCTTGTCTCTTACCAATATATTAACAGTCCTGACGCCTTTGACTTCATGTTCAATTTCTTCCAGAAAGAAAATGCTGCTCCTCAGTTCTTTATATCTTGCATATAAAAAATGTCAACATACTTTAATTTTGGTGATTTATAAAGAATACTCATTTGCAGTAAGGAATTAACAAATCTGCTGTTCTTGGCATCAGGAAAATCTGCACACATTATTTTAGGAGTGAATACCCTAGACACAGACAGGAAATAATCACATCCTTAACAGGAAGGTTCTTGCTTAAACCGGGAATACTGCAGTCTCAGATATGCAGCTGATCACTGATCATGGCCTCTCACACATGGCTGTCAGAGGAGGTCAGGAAAAGCTTCCTGTGGAAGCGCACCAACAAAATGAATTCAGCTACAAAACACGCACCTGAACAATGCAGGCTATTGAAGGGACAGCATCTTGCCGCACTGCGCCACACTCACTGCACTCTGAGCTGGTCAGTGTCTCACAGCAAGAAATACAGGCTATGAAAACACTTAGGAAGTCCTGTGAAATGGCCTCTACTGATAACAAAGCACACAATTAATGGGAGTGAATTTGATTAATTTACCAAGATTAATTTCTGCCCTCTGGTAAAACCACAACACTGATGACTCAGCAGCAGAGGACTCTGCATCTTGAAAACAGGAGGATGGCAACAAGGCTGCAGCATACCCCATGCTACTCCTTTTCCTGTTAGCAAAACAGCCGGTAATGCTAAGAAAAATAAAACATGGATGCACAAGGCAGTGGAATTGCTTCACATTGCTGTGTTGCACATCACTGGTGCTGACCAAACCACTTGCATGTGTCCGTTTTTGTCAGCAGGTGGGGAGAAGGCATGAGTGGGTCAAATAGATCTGCTTAGAAGTATCACAAAGTAAAACCACCTTATGCTTATATAAGATCCTGCCCTGAGGTTTGTAACATGGAGCTTTAAATACAAATAATTAACCTTTTGAGACCTGTTACTGTTGGATTACAGATTTCCTAAACTGACTGGCCACTTCCCCTCATGTCTCACACTTGCTTGTCAAGATCAGTAGCATCCTCAGTATCCACACAGCGTAACCTCACTTTTCTGGAACTTGATTTGACAGCCATGGAAGCCAAGGAGGGGGGAATGTGAGAGGAAGACTTTGCATCCGTCTCATTTAGGGCCTGTGTTAAACTCTTGGTTTCATCCCACTCTGGAGGACCACTCCTCCACTGAGCTAATTAGGCTTTAACAAGAAATCAGGTGACGGTGGAAGATTTCAATCACTTCAAGGAACATGTCCACGGTCTTACTGACAGGTAGAATTAGCGCTCATCAGCTGTAAATGCAGAGACTACCTCAGTGGCTGAGGGAAGTAACTTGGTAATGATGATTGCTAAGACTTAGTTTTAAATAATCATTGACATGAGATGGTACTCCTCTTATTGGTGGTTTTCACCAGTAGCAGGAGTATGGCTGCTTCCTGTGAAGAGCCCAACTAGGCAGAAAGCAAAGGCAAAAAACCTTTGCACATCAAGAATAATGATTAGGAGACATACTTTGATGGCACCTGAAGGTAAATCCATGCAAAAGCCTCCAAAGTCAATAGCAGTGACTCCAGAGTTGCATGAGGCAATGTAAATCTGAGTTCTTGATAATATGCCATAAGATTACCTTCCTTTAGAGACGTAGAATATAAGCTGCAAAAAACCACACTGCTTAGGACACTGGATCCGTATCACATAATGAACTTAACTCACATATCAAGCACAGAACCTCTGCTAGAGTAACGCGGTACACTACACTAGCTTTCTGCACACTGATGTGTTAGACCGTAACTCCCCACTGAACCCCAGGGTCAGGCTTTAAAAAATTTATTTCAATAACAGTTGCTGTTGTGCAAGTCATGCAAAATACAGGTTGCGGTGCCCCTGCTGTTGTGCCCTCAGGCAGCCTGACAGTCCAAGGAACTGTTTAAAATGGGTTGCAGTGGTCCAGAGCATATTTCTACTTCCACCTTGATAGAAGCCTTCATCATCATACAAGTCAGATGAATTGCTGACTCATCCTTTCTCTTTGTCTAATTTTGAAATTTTTTTTGTAAGATGATCTGCTTTCAGTGGAAAAGTGCTTCAAACCACAACTTATCTTAAACTACTTTTCAAATCCTGGGTGTCAGGCACCTAAAAAAACCCCAGACAACTACATTTCCATAACAATAACACATCACTGAAAGAGTGGAACTTACCCATACTTCTAGACAAAATATTTTTTTAATCCAAATACTGTAAATGTTACTGAAAAAATTTGAATGTACAGCAACTGAACCGGAAGAAAACACAAATGGGAAGAAAGACCCATTTTGGAAGGTGCCTGCACAAAGCAACGATGCCTACTATGTCCAGTATCTGCCAAGATTCAGCAAGAAGCTACACAATATAAAATATCTCCAGCCACACGTTTAGTTACTAATATTTGAAGCTTATATCCCATAATTAGACAACACTAATTGGATGCACCTGTCTAGCTCATCCCATATTAACCTTGTATCTACAGAATTAATGTGAAAAGATGCAGCAGGTCCCAAATAATTCCTGGCATCCCTGGAAGTGTTCAAAGCCAGGCTGGCTGAGGCTTTGAGCAACCTGGTCTGGTGGGAAGTGACCCTGTCCACGGCAGGGGGGTTGGAACTCGATGATCTTTAGGGTCCCTTCAAATACAAACCATTCTATAATCTGTGGTCAAATTTGTTGAATACCACTCCCAACAGGAACAGACTTATGAATATTACTGCCTACACTGCTAACGTGCTGAGCAAAGAGCCAGTAACAGCACTATCTTGCTGAAACTTGAGTTTCTCCAGTGACCCGAAAGCACATCTGATTACAAACAGCAGTGAACCAGTACACTTCTTGAGCAACAGAAGTAATGACCAAAGGTCAGGTGGTAGATTAACTGTAATATGCGAAAATAAAAGTTGACTTCCCAAATCATTGTTCAAAGCTTTTTTTGAAGAGTAATGCCCCCCGCTCCCACGTGCAAACAAAATCATAAGACCACATTCATATATTAATTTTTATTTTCCCATACAATATTCACAAGGTCTGCTTTTGTTTTATTCAAACTAAATCTTTTTTTCCCCCCCAAACTACAAGAACAACTGACATTTCAGGACACAAAAAGGAGTTCTGTAAACATAAAACATCCAATGAATAGCTGAAACCCAGGGCCTTTAGCAATTAAAAAGTTATATCCCCTTTAACGCAGGGTATTTGCTTGCGTATCACACCATTAACCAAACTATTCTTTTCATATATTGAAAAGATGCAACTTCAACCAAAAGTCACAATGCATTTCTTTACCCACTGCGTGTTAGCATGTGTTTTATTATATCCCATTCAGTCACTTATTTTAAAAACTATATACAGCTATGTTTAAACATGTATTTGTGCCATGTTTTTAATAACACAAAAACAAAGGCATTTTTAAATTACTGCTGCATATTATGCCGCAGGATACCAGAGGATTGGTTTGGATACCTAACTTCAATGCCAAAGTCAAGCCTACTACACCTCTGCAGTGGCAAAAATATTGAGCTGACCAGTCCCACTTCAAACATTCAAACATTACAAAAGAAGAAAGACACATGTACATGATGGCAGACCATTACCTTTTTTACCCCACGGTTTACCAATTTTGACAGCACATAGAAAAACTCAGTGAAAAAAACTCAAAGTTTTAATCTTTAAAACAAATGATTTTGTTGCGATTAAATCTACACAAGTGGTATTCAAACTCGGCAAGATAATAGTGGAAACCATAAAAATTAAATCATGTTTTCATCCGACACTTGTCCCTAAAATGTACTACTTGCTCCTTTATTGTGTGCAATGCAGCACAAAAAGTACTCAATATCAGTTGCTGAAACACAAGAACAAAGCATATAGGTACAATCAAGAATATTGTGTGCAGACAGCTGTTTGTATCATAGGAAGAATGCACTAGTTTTTTTGTTTTCTGATCTTTGTGAGTCTATTTCTGGGAACCTTGCATCCTAAAATGAGACTGCAGTATTTAAAATTCAGTCCAGAATAAAAAACCATTACATATACTCCTGCATTTTACATACATTAAATTTTTTTAATACCCCCGTGACCTTTTAAATAACTTTTGAGCTGTTTGAGGTTTTGATTCAGTTTCCAAAAGAGCAGTTGTTCAGTTCACAACAGAGAGTAGGTGCACTTTTGTTTATTTTTTTCAGCCATCAGAAGATTTTAAATCAAGTCACCTTAGATCAATTCCTCAGACTGCTCAACTGTCACCTGTACATGTAATTTGAAATATTTGCTAGAAACAACACAGGCAATTAATAAGGGTTTAGCACTCCTCTGTTTGCTGAGAACTCATTTAAGAAGCATCTTTTGACTTAGCCAGTAATATATGACAGTTTTTTTCACCTTAGTTTAGTTTGTGTGCCCTTAAGAATTGGTCAGTCTACTTATTCCTCCAGAACCATTTGAAGGAGTCTAGCCTTATCATGACCAGCTCAATTCAGGCTATTTGTATGTGCATACATTTACTACCTTCCACATCCAAATAAAACAAGACTTTACAGTACATAAGCTACTAAAGACAGAAGCAGTGGAAATAATGTAACTATAACTCTACTAAAGAGATAACCTAAAATATCTAGAACATTTCCTGACCACTAGTAATAGAGTGGCAATCAGATGCACAAGGCCATCAAGTATCAGTGCACCACACACAGGAAAGTAAAATTTACAGCACTTGTGCAATGCAGTATCAATATCAAATTGGCCTCTTAATAGGAAAACAATTCAGAAAAAACCTTTGCATGTGCCTAACACATAATATAACCTCGTCCAGTGCTGGTGGTGCACTGCTTAAGAAACCAAACTAGTTCTGGTCTTGAATCCAAAAAGCAGCAGCAGCAGCATGTACGAGCACAGAGAGCAAACTGTCACTTTGCAGTTTCTGTGACAAAGTTACAAGATTCCCTATTTTATTGCCTGTTTTTTAAATAAACTTGGAGATTTGGATTTGTGAATACAGAAAGTGGATTTCCTGAGTAGTCTCAGCTTACAATTTGTTCAGTAAAACAAACACTGTGAAAGAGGAAACGCATTTATTTTAATATAGAAGAACATATGTTTAAGCAAACATACTCAAGTACAAAATTTAGCAAGTTTTGAAGGTGGAGACTTACCAGTCTAATGGAGAATTTGCACCATAATGTAGTGTCAAGCTTGCCAAAATTTTATAAGTAACCAAGGGGTATTACTGGATTATTTTTTTAACAGCACATCAAAACAGTGCACTACAGTTCATCACATTTGCTTTTTTATAATCCAATACATTCAGCTTGAAAATTAAAATTAAATTAACTCTTCATATAGATTGGCTCCCATATCAGACACTAGACTGTTTAATTTTAAAGTGTTATACTGCAGATGGCTAATTTTACTGGTAAAAACTAAACTCGGTTTGGATTAAAATCAGCAGAAATGAAGAGAGGCCGATCACTGACAGCTACTTAATACAGGAATCAGAAAAAATATTTCAAAACATGTGTCCCTTTCATAACATTTTGGGTCTGTTTTCTGATTTTTAAGTGATGAGGGTAGATACATTTGAACATTGCATATATTCAAATTTTTTGTACTTGCAATTAATTGGAGAACAGTAATTTTTATGGATGAGTAGCACACAATGACCTGAAGCGCTACCACTACCAGTTACGATCCAACACGGGTTGTTGTGGTTCTTTTATCCGAGAAGAAGCTTTTGAGGAGAAATACCTGCCCGATACTAACAACAAGGAGAATGATTGCTTCCCCTATTGACCAGTAGGCCACCCTCGTGTTTAAATCCTCTGCTCTGCTGCGGCCCTGCGCTTCCCTCAAGCGGAAGTGAGTCTGATAATCGATGACAGACTTCAAAGCTTCATGAATTGAAACACACGCAGATTCCATCTAGAAAGGTAAACAAATACACACCACTGAATTAAGAGCCCTTCTAGTGCTTTTTCTGCAAAGTTTTGTGGTTTGCTATTTAAAATTAGGATTCATTTAACTTGCAAATTAAGGATTAAATCAGTTCACTGTCAGACTGAAATACTGTAAATCCGGTAAAATTTAACTTACACTGATCAAACTCTACACACAGGAATGTGACACACTACTAAATACAAAAGCATGTAAAATTGTTGATCTAATAAAAAGCAATGGGCTCTGAGAACAACTAATCAAATCTTAAATTCATGTATATTTGAGTTTAAAATGAACATCAGAAATACTTGAAATGTCAGCGACCTCCCAGTTGTTAATTCCACACATACCAGGTAAACAAACAGTTGCTTATAACACTGAGACGCACACAGAATATATTAAATGCTTCTGTGTTTCCTAGGTATGACATTCTTTGCATAATCCTCACTCACGTTGCACAACATCCTAAAAATCTGCATTATTGAACTCAACATGTTGTTTTGGCAAAAAACCCTTATCTTAGTCATGTATGCAAGGAGTGGTTAGAAAAAGGACAATTCTGTTACCCTTCAGTGTTCCTGAATGCTCCATAACACAATCATGTAACAAATACTTAACAAATTGCCCACCTCCATTGTAATTTTTCATTAAAAAAAAAAGTATTACCAGTTTTCCAAGCCCTAGATAATTTTTCACATAAACTTCTTCCACTTTCAGTTTATCCTCTGTAACTAATATTCAGTACCCCTCACTGGGTCTTGATCACCCAGCGATTAATTAATCAATAGATCTTCAAAATACTTAATTTCTAGTCAGTTTGTTTTTCTGTTTTATGGCTTAAAATCAGTATTTTCTGAAGATCAAACAGGACAACCTACTATAAAAGTTTAACACCCTCATAGGACCACTCAGTTACTTTCTCTGTCTAAGCATCTTTTAAGTTGACGATTTTCAAGACAGATGTCTGAACAAGTCTAAGATATTCTTCTCAACAAAATTCAGGAACAGGTTTTTCAAACTAAGTTCAGCCATTGGTCTCACTGATAACTTACACAGCTCTCCTAGTCTGCACAAGAGATTTAAACACAAAGTCACTCTGGTCTTAGGGATTTACCTTTTCCTGTCCCTGTGAAAGGCTGCCCAGATTTGGTCATGCTACAAGCCTCAAGAAAACTGCAACTAGAACCTTCTTACCAAAGATGTTTCGTACTCTGAAATTAACTTTCCCTTTCTCAAATACCTTATTTGCATTGTGTATGCTACAATCCAGTGACAAAGTATTTTTTATATATCTTCTCCCACAGGCTGCAAGGGGCTGCAGAGGTGCCAGACCTCAGAACTGCACATTCTGCATTCTCAAAATCCCTCTGCTGATGCAAAGATAGCAAAAGAAATACCACATGTAACAGAATACACAGACTGAATGAAGACTAAAGTAAGGAAAAGAGATGGAAAGATACAGGATCAAGAACACAAAATAAAGCAGACCAGAAGAGTGACAAGAAGAAAGAGGTAAGAACTGCAGTTGAATTCACAGCAAGTCATCTGCTAATTACAGATCTCATCTACTGCAGACATGGGAGGTAAATTCAAGTGAGATTGGCATTTGGGAAGCAGTATTTATAACGCTGAGTCCAGACTAGCAAAACAGCAACCATGCCCAGCATTCTTTAATGGTTGTTTAAAGTGAGGTTTGGTAATGGTTAGAATGTACAAACATTACTGGGAGTTCATGAATCAAGTCTTTCAAGGGAAGCTTTGATGGATTTAGATTGGGTAGAGATGGTACAAAACTCTAAAAACCTGAGAATAAGAGTGCTCTGACACTTCACAGTATCTTATAAAGGACAAATATCCAGAAGCCAGCTAAATATGGCTGCTTTTGTTCATTTGTTTATTTTGCTAGAATTTGCTTCTCAATTTTAAAAATGGCAGTTACATGAGAAGTCAGCTTAAGTCCTGCCCCAAAAAAAGACTCTACCATTTTAAATATAAAACCACTATTAAAGTTTATCCAAAGTCTGCAGATTTTGAAAACCCTAGTCCACCAGTATTTACAGTCCGTGAAACACACATTTCAAGAGGCATGGAACCATGGCATTAAAAGGAAGTTCCCTTAACAAAACAAACAAACAAAAAGGTAGTGGCTTAGGGTTTAAGTTACCATGCTAATTTTCTCTTAAGCACTTGGCAATTCCTTCTCAGCTCTGCTCTATGTTCTATAAATCCTATCTTCATAAAGGCTTATTGTAGCAATTCAGATTATTTTAAAAGCTTCAATCTATTGATTTTCAAAAGTGATACAGATGACTAATGCAGCTGAACTTGAGAAGACATTGCCTCCACCTAACAGACGCTGTCAAACACAGTAGCATTTTACCTGGGTAAGTGCAGTTACTCTGTTCTCACTAGGAAACAATGGTGGATCTTCTCCAACCTGGAAATCAAAGTACACAGTTTTGTGTGTGAAAGTAGAGAATTCGTTGCTGAAGCAGAATTTGTATGTTCCATTTCTGGATGCAGTAAACGTGAAGCTATCGTATTGTTTCTTCATCTCTTTGTATAATACAATGCCATCGGGATCTTCCAACCGACAGTCAACATCATAATGACCTCCAGTGATCACCTGAAAACAA
This sequence comes from Pterocles gutturalis, assembly GCF_000699245.1. Lineage (NCBI taxonomy): Eukaryota > Metazoa > Chordata > Aves > Pterocliformes > Pteroclidae > Pterocles > Pterocles gutturalis. The sequence goes on from NW_010120996.1 coordinate 10,833, forward strand.
AAACCAATAAATTATTTTTAACAAACCAGACATTTATACATTTCTTCTAAGTATGATTTTTCAAGTGGCACTGCAAAATTTTTTGCTTTAACAAACATTTTAAAATATAATGCATTAATCTGAAAACGTTTCAAAGCAAGTCTGCAAAATTATTTTCTTACAGAAGACATTCAAAATATGTTCAGGATATGTGATGTCAACTATACTTTCAAACCTTTTATCAGAACATTTTTTTTTACTTTCTTGTAATTAATTGTAAAACAGCAAAGGCTACAGTACATGAAACTTGATGGGGCAGCAAAGACACTACTGGAGCAAATAACCATTTGCTCTATCCACAAGTCCTCCCTCCATGGAACTGATTCAGCTGGAGGAGGTTGCTAGCATGCAGTAAGATGGCTCCTTTCTGTAGAGCCAAAAGAATCTAACTACCCTATTAGCTCAAGCTGCTTTGGGCTGCAGGAATGGCATTCAACCAGTAGAACAGGTATTTCAACCTGGCTGTCTTCACTGTGCTTGTGAACAGAGGAATGTTGGAGGGGGGGGGGGTGGTGTGTCTGCTGCCTCCCTCTTGCAGTTAGTCACACCATTTAACCCCAAAAACAGCACATCTGGATAATGCTTACAAGTGACTCCAAAGTTTACGATTGTCTTAAGGTACTTTTCAGGCTTTGATTACTGTTATCTACAGCATATTAGGCTAGTAGTTTTACACTTAATCCTTGTTCCAAACTTTTTGCCTTTAAGATAAAGCATGCTGAGGGAGGAAGAAACTTACATTGAAAGCCATGTCCCTTTTACATGTGTGCAGAAATCACTGAAACATTTTAGCATCGCAGTATCTGCACTTGAGTTCATATAGTATTATTTAAACTCACATCAGTTTATTTAGGTATCAGGCTATTAAAATTACAACATTAATGGTACAACTGAAATAACAAGAGATCTGAGCAGGAGCTGCTCTGTAAATAGGAAGTTTTAAAAATACTCAGTTGGCAAGCAGTGTCTTCACAGTTGTTCCAAAAATGTGATGACAGGATACAAAGTGCAAAAAAATTTTTGTTATGTCTGGATGTCTCTCCCTGGATGTCTGCATCTGCTTGGGATTTTCATTCAGAAATACTTACCTGGTTGGAACGAAAAACAAAAACAAGACTTTTCTATTACAAAACGATGACTCATTTTTGAAGTATGATCTCAGATTTGACAGCTTTTTACCAGTTACATGAAAGTCACTCACATTCTATCACACACCCTGAAAGAGACGGTTAACATATACATGCTAAAGATTTGGCAGAGCTTTAAAGTTCCCCTAGGATTCCCTCCCGCAGTGCTTACTTAAGCCTCCTTCTCAGCCTTGGAGACTTACTGCTTACTTACAGCACTTTAGTCTACCGGCAGTTGGTCAAATACAGACTTTGATCTTAACCATGCTACTCCTGTTCTGATCATTGACAAAAGTGACAACACCTATCCGTCCAGCAACCTCTGATGATATCCACTTCAAAAGAGGGGGGAAAAGCACTGCACAGAAAAGGCTTTATGAAAGTAACAGGCAGAGACAAGAAACATTTGGGTAGGGAAAAAGATCTATCTAGGAAAGAATTAGGATGTGTAGGAGAGAGTAGGACGAATATTTGACAGTCACATTCCCCAGAATATGAAAGGTGTGACAGCAGCTTGGAAAGAAAAAACCACATGACTTCATCAAGAAAAGGCAGACCATAAAAGCACACAGCCCCTTCAAAACCCCCAGCGGTAACTGATCCTGTTGTCAAGGATGATTTCCCTCTCATACTGCTGCTTCACTGTCAGTGACTTCACCAGCTAAGTGACAGACTGAAAGGTTCAAACGCTGCTGATACACTCAAAGGCATCAAAACTGTCAGAGTTGTTTGCTTGATAAATCCCAAAGCTGAATTGTGTGTCCCATCATGGCTGCATGTTGAAACTGATAGAAACTGGGAAAAGTAAGAAAAACTGTGCAGCCTCACTTAATGCATGCATGTTAATCACACTCTTCAACAAGATGTCAGTTGCCTGCATGCTTTTTGTAATACTCCCATCTTGCTATATACCTGGGACACTTTGCTAGTACTGCATTCCTATTCCATTACTCTCTTACTGTTTGCTGTGTGACTCCCATTTGAACCATACTCTGAAATAAGCATTAACCCCTTAAGCTGTATCATGCTCATCATGCAAATGCTTCACAAACCACAAGGAAATCACTTTTGTAGCATCTTGTTGGGAGAGGATGCTTTAGGTATTCTCCACGCCGTTCAGATGGCGCAGTGTATGGCAGTGACCACAGTACAA
>NW_010120996.1:13182-13451 GCF_000699245.1 Pterocles gutturalis
CAGTTTTCAGGGCCAACTCTACGCATCTCACTCAGCTCTGAGCTAAACCCATGCCTGACAGCTGCTCCCGCAGAGCACACGACAGCGCGCAGCACTTCCCGAGATGAGCTGGAAACTCCGCGCTGGCTTCAACTCCTGCTCCCGTGCCAGGCGCATCTCCTAACTACCCCACCAGCCGAGCAGCGCGCAGCAAACGAGCGAAGCAGAGAGGCTCCCTCGCTGGCGGCACAAGCTCCTCCGCCACCGCTCCCCGGCGGCGGCCCGGGCTC
>NW_010120997.1:0-13885 GCF_000699245.1 Pterocles gutturalis
CTATCCCAGCTGGACCCAGGACAATCTGTTCTGCAGAATTCAGATAGCAATCCTGGCTCTGGACAAATGAGGTTGAAAGCTGGATGCAGTATGGTCAGACCTGTATGACAAGTTAATTACCCCAGGAGGTAAATGCTTTAATTTGGAGGTAATGCTGTGCTAATACAGGACAAGGGCTGCTCTCTGTGCTGTGTAGATACCTTGGGTCATTTGAAATGACCTGGGACGTGTGTCTATGGCAGGACACGTTCCTGTGGGTATGGTTCTGGGGTGCAAGCCTGGCACTTTGATCAGCCAGGCACACATTTCCCCTTTGCTGCACAGAACAGGCTGCAGTGGGGAGGGTGCTCATTTTCCCATTATATGGGAGCATGTAGAGACAGAATTTACTCCTCAGGTCCTGAAAGCTCTGTGTGAACTTCAATATGACGGTGCCAATTTTAATCAAAGAAATTGACTGTGGATGTCACCTGCATTTTTATCCAGTTCTCTTTGACAGAAATAGAATTCAGAGTTTTGCTAGAGCTAGAAAGGGCAGAAAAACCCACTCCTAGGCTCATTTTGCTTGCTGTTATTCTGCTACCATAATTACCTCTAAACATAATTATGGGCAAGACAAATGACATTTTTAGCTTTGGTCTTTAAAGACAAGAGTTAATTTCAGGCTTTGACCAGAACTATGTTAATTAGCCTCTACTCACTCCCTTTGTATGGAAGTACATCACCCAGGACTTAGCGTAGGTTGCCTTTCCTGTATCTTTGAGTAATGAAAGGACATGGCATGGCAACCAAATCAAGGGCTGCTGCATTAACAAGGCCACTTTTCTGCCCATTTATCATCTATTAAAGGTGCACTAGTTTGTAAAGTAACACCACCTTCAGCAGGGCCGCCAAGAACGGCTCCTCATTTATTTTCTGCATGGTTTAAGTTGGAGTTAGACCCACCTTGTAGCTCAGAGGTGACAGCCAGTAAGAAAAAGTACACTAATTGAGACATCTCAAGGGAGAAATAGAAGAAAACCGAAAAGGTAATTAGAATGAGAGGGTTTCAAGCTGGGTAAGTAAAATCGAATGGAGGTGCATATTAGGGGCTGTTACAGATGGGAAAGAAAGTACTTGGAGAATAAAAAAAGAAAAATGAATATTAGAGAACAGAGCACCCTTTTCACACTTGAAGAATAGAGGAGAGAGATAAAAAATAATATAACATTGGAGATACAGGCTGGAGACAAAAAAAAGCTCCAGAAATATGAAGGACATATTTAAATGTAAGAGAGGAAGAATGGGGAAAAATAATAGAGCAGATCAATTACTGGAGCTGTAGCCAAGGAAGGAGAAACTTTATTTCTGGAGCTGTGGAAAAGTCTCCTTCCTTTGTGGGGGATGTAGAGGGTGTTTGGTCTGTGCAGGAGGGGTTTATTTTGGGGGCTAACTCAATATTTGAATTTGCTGCAGTGTCAGTAGCCTGAATGGAGCACTGGGGTGACGCCTGCAAGGGCAGAACTGGATTAATTAGATGTTATTTGGCAGAGCTTATAGCTGATACCAGACCTTTTTCTGATGGTTAAAGTTTTAGCACCTCAACAGTGTTGCCTGTGTGTCTCTTTTGCTTTAATGTCAGTTGTTAGGGACCTGTTAAGGTCCAGTCCCAGTTTTTCCCATTTTAAACCTTCCCTTACCTGCTGGAAGAGAATCGCCTGGATTACCCCCAGGTCATTTCCACGTCACACACAGTGAAGCTGGAGTCGAACTCCATTCCCTCAGGGAGATGTACACCCAAACAAAAGCAGACAGTCACATGAGGAGAAACACTTTTCAGGTTATGAGTGGAAGATGGCCATTGCTTTCTATTGTGGTCACAGCTGGTTAGGCAGGAGTTCCCCTTTTGGCCCTTCTGGAGGCAGGAGCCTGGAGGTGAAGATCATCTTCATTGGTAAGGAGAGGCGATGGAGCATGGCTGCAAGTCAGGAAGGTGGGACCCCAGGGCCAGGGCCCAGTGAGTTATTAACCCTAAAACACCCATGATCTCAATAGCTGGTGGGCTGGAGGGACCAAAAAAATCTCTGTATCACAAGGAAGCACTGCACAGAGGTATCTGAGCTAACTGTAAACAAGACGATCATGCCTGAGCCCTCAAGTAAATGATTCCAGGGAAATCAGTAGGAGTTATGTGTCTTTGTGGGACTGGGCAGCAGTGTTTGTTCTCATTAGAACTTGTTGGTACAATGTAATGTACAGCAGCTGATACATTTAATGCTGTTTTTAGTTACCAAGTTGTATCCTTGAAATTAGTATTCACTTACCGTGGAAATAGAATTTTCTGTTCCAGGTACAGTATTTGTGGTTTTAATTGTTAGTCTCACTAGAGCATTTTTCCTGTGCATTGTCTGTTAAATTTTTGTCTTACAAGCTTCACTGATAAAATTGTTAGGAAAGAGTTTGTTGTTTCATAAAAATTGTACTGGCTTCTGCTGAAAATTTTGAAAACTTTGAAGCTGTTAATAACACATTGGCATTTTTTAGCCACTGAAAATTTTTGAGCACTTGATCAAAACTCATTTTCATGTTTCCATTTAATTTTTTTTTGTATTTAAGAAAAATTTATTAGAAACTGGAAACTAAAAACTTTAATTACATTTCAGAACCTGATTCTGTTTTTCCTGAGAAATAACTAAAGGCAGTTGAAAATTTGCTAAACTGAAAGAGAAGAAAAAACAGGCCAAAACTTTGAAAAAGTAAAAACCCCCGGACATTTCAAAGAGAAAATGTATCAGCAATTTAAAACAAAACAAAACCAGTCCATGAAGGTAGACATATCTTGTCTATTTCACATCATTATAAAAGCCACTTTATGGCAGGAGTGTTCATGGACAGTCAGGATTGCAGCATTTGGTACTAGATGCTGCCCAGAGAAAGAAAGGAAGTGTAGATCTTCACCTCAGTTAATTACCTTAGTTATGGAAATGGTCTAGCCATATACTTCCAGGATAAAAAAACGAATGTGTACTTTTCTTTTGCAAGATGTAGTCAGCCTTCTGTGTAAGGCAACAGTGGCAAGTTCAGTGTAAAATGGCAGTGCTCTTGGTACCAGAGTTTCAAAGGTCACAAACTCACTCTAAAGACCTGAAAACCAAAGAAAACCCTGTGACAGAGAATATTCTTCTTCATTCCTCATTTGAAACCCTGCCTCTAAAAATGCTAAGTACAAATTATTTTCAATATGAGTTAGCCCCAGGGGATTCCATAAAAGGGGCTTTTCTTTTCCAGCTGGCTAATGAAATGCGGTCTGCAGAAGACCTTAGTGACTTGGATGGCAGTTCTGGGACTCCCTCAGAGTCAGCAAACTTTTCTGATCCAAGGAACCAAAAACTAAAGATGTGTCACAGGCCTGAAGGAATATGGAAGCTGGGTGGAATATGGGAGTGCTCATTCATCAGCTCTGTAAGCCTGGAAATCTCATGGGGAGAGATGGAAAAAAATATCTCATTTCCAAGCTTCTGCAGGTTCTCCAGTGCTGAGCTGTTCCAAGTAAGGAAAGCAACTTTCATGGTTGGGAAACATCTGTCTTGCTTCCACTCCAGGTAGAGTTACACAGATGGTTTTCTTGAAAAGAGAGCTAGTGAGGAGTTACAGTCTTTCTTATTCAGGTCCTATTTTACCAGTGCTAAATGAGCATTTACCAGAGCCTTCTTCTGAAGTTGAAGATTTGCGATTTACGAAGTTGGTTTTCCTTCCTTGGAAGGAAACACAGACGTCTTTTGACACCTCCCTTAAAAAATGCCCTATTCTATTCTTTGTGGGCATTTCCTTCTGACACCAGTTGGTGATCCGCTTGGAAGCAAGAAGAGCGATAGCAACCAGTAGGCCTGTGAGTGACTTGTTTTCAAATGAAGGAGTCCTGAGTGTAGAAATTGTTTTCTTTCATGTCAACAATTTTGTTATTTGCTTGCTTAAGCTGCTTAGACGGTGTGGCCAGTCAGCACATGGGATTCCTTTGAGTATGCTTTAGTTTCCTTCAATGTTGGTCCATGCAATTAAAACACTAATACCACTGTAGATGGCTATAGGTATATACAGATACATTCAAATTAACTGTGTTATTGGTAATGAGCAATTAATCTGATTGCATCTTCAATAATCATTGCTTGGTTTCACTCGCAAAAAATCTGAATTGGAGCAACATGTGCCAGAACAGACACAAAATATTTCAAGGTTCACTTATGGTCCAGTTTATATTTAATAATCAGGGAGCTGCGAAATGAATTTCACTGTTCTTAGGGTAGACATCTGCCTGGCAGGGCTTGCAACCCTGTCACCATCCTGTCCCTGTTAACATGCACTTTGCATGGAAGCTGTGAGCCACATTCCTCGAAAGTACTTTGTTTTTCCAGCTGCTTCTTGTTATCTGTGTTTCTGGTAAGGAATTTCATCAATTATTTCCTAATAGCTGAATTCTGCTCTCTATTTGGGTTTTATTTTTGTGTAGATATATGTATAAAATGTGTATATGTGTTTATGTACTTATTTTCTCCATGTTGTGATATTGTCTTCGTCAGTGTCCAGATCTAGGCAGACGAATGAGATGAACAAATGGAAACCAGTATCATTAAATATCCCCAAAAGCTTCACCCAAACAGATAACACATGCCCTCCATGACTTTGCTGCTGGGGAAGGCAATACATGCAATAGGAGTTGATACCTTTTAGCAGATAATCTTGTGATTTCTCATCACCTGTCTGTTTTTTGAAATTCTGCTTTCTCATTTGAAAAGTTTAGCTTAAACATTGTCATTAATTGAGCTTTACAGTCCCATAATAATTACTAATACTGGGCACCACTCCCTGTCAGCCTATTTATTCCTAGATACCTGGCTGCCTTAGCTTTTCTGTCTTTTTTTTTTTTTTAATTTTTTTAAGCAGGGGGAAAAACACCTGAATAATTCAACAAGAACCTTCTACATTATGAAAAATATAATCAGCTGGCAAGAGTGAGATATCTTATTTCTACAGGATGCTAGCTCAAGTATTACAAGCGACTGGAAGATTAATGCCAAAGTGCAGTAGGTGTGGATACACATTTTCCTCATTGTTCAAGGCAGCCTCACCCTGCACGGAGGGCTGAGAGAAGACCGTGTGTTCCTCGCCATGGCTACCTAATGCCATTTAATAATTTAAGTCCATTAATCGGTTAAGATGAAGTCTTAGTGTTGCTTGACTCACCACTCACACCAGAGGGTTTTTTTCTGTCCTCAGATAAAGATCTTAAAATGTTGTCTTCTTGCAAGGAAACTGAGAGTACCACAACTTCCTACGTAAGAAACTTCAGGTTTTAATTGTGTGTGTGGGGTGTTACTATGCCAAAAGCGCTTAAGTAAACAATAATATCCACACATCATAAGTAGATGTCTGAGAATATTAGCTGTTTATTTCACTGACATACTCTGAAGAGTCTACGGGGGGCTCTTTCAAGAGTCAGGACCTCAATGTAATATACAAGCTTTGATTCTGATATTTCCCTTGATAACTGTGCTCTACCATATTGGGGTCGGAAGTCAGCAAAGGTTCATTGGCTGTTGTAATGCTCACTGTCACCAGTAATAAGTACAAAGGACTTGCTTTAAAAGCTGGCTTATAAAACTTTAAGGAAACTTGGATTGCTTAAGTGAACTTCCAAGGCTCTTCAGGGGCCAAGTGCACTTTGGTTGTCTACTTATATTAATTTCACAGAGTTTAAAGGGTCAAGTAATGCAGTTGGTGATGCTTATTAATTTATGAAACACAGAATCTTGCACTATCTTGCTTTGACCACTTTCACTCTCCTTTTAGAAAATTTAATATACATTAAAGCTTGCTAGACAAGGGCATCCTAAAGGATTAAGCCCAAAGTTCACAGCTGGACTAAAAGGTTCAAAGACGTTGTGTCCACAACACTGATTTGATTCCAAGTGACGTTCAAACAACGGAACCAAATTGTAGATGTTTAAATGTGTAAGGAAACAGCAATTAGAGGAATACCACAGAACGGCAAAGGATTAGGATTTATTTTCCTTAAAATGGTAAAACTGATTACGGTCTTATTCTTTCTTTCACAGGGGGATGTGTTTGATCACATCAGCTTTTGGGGTCAGTGGTTGTCAACATATTTTGGTGTTACAATACAGCTTGCCAAGCTCTAAATGTTCCTGCAGTCCTAGTAACTTTACAGAATATATCTGATTGTTGTGGTGATGCTGGAGTGAGTTCTGGGTAGGAAAAATCTTAGCCGGAAGGGAAAAAGGAAAAGAGAAATGGATAGCTGCTGAAGTAACAGGATTAGGATTTAGAAACCTGACATAATCCTATTCAGGGGTATTTCTGCATTCTGTTTACTTGCTTTTGAATTGCTTTGGTGTCTTGTCCAAGGGAGATAATTCCAGAAGTCATTCACACCCAGGCTGCAAATTCGATACTGCATTCAGGTGACAAATGGAGTATGATTGCAAAGCTACCCAGAAAATTGGAAATCAAATTGGCTGTGATGGTTGGTGTATGTGCTCTCCTTTTGGAATCAACAAGAGGGAGAAGAAAATGAAGGACAGGAAAATGAAGTGTGTCCTACTGTACAGAAGATGAGTTTATTTAGCCAGAGTTGGTAAAGGGGGAAACAAATTTCACGTTATGTCAGCTCTGATTCCTGAGGCCTTGGGGAACAGACACCTTGAGGAAGTGGTTGTACTTCGCTGGAAATTTGCTGTTGCAAAGAGAGACTCTAAACCCTGTAAGGGAGTCCCAGTGGTGAAGACTGTTTGCATTGCAGCTGGGCCCAAACACCCTCAGATCAGATTGTGGGGCCCTGTGGTGCATCACAATCTGGGAGAAAGTCTATGGCTGGAGAGAATTCATAGCTTTTATGAGTGAAAAAGGAGAAAAATAGTGGGAGGCAAAACAGCTGGGAAGAATTTTGTGTGATCCGCAACAGTTTCCAGCCAGAGAACAGAACTCATATAGCCAGGACTTCAGCAGCCTTCCCCGTGCACTTTAAACTCTTTAGAGAGATAGAACAATGCGGAAAATCCTGCAGGACACAGGAGAAAGGGGGTTGTGCTGAATCTCTGTTATAATTTCTTTGCAGGTACTTGCTAATGAAATATATTTTTCTTATAGAATGACCTCTGAGATTTTATACTATAGGGTATTTGGTTTAATATGTACTGTAACCTTCTTTTTTTTAATTGATCAGATCTGCCTTGAACTCTCAAAGAAAAATCTGCCTGCTCTGAATATTGCCTGAGGATTTAGAAGGGTCTTCTTTGGAAACAGAAGAATGAGATGAAACAGTCATCTCTGTAGAGCCCGTAAGAGAGAAAAAGAATAAAGGCATGAGTTATGTTTGACTTGCCTTCTTCCAAGAGACAATTTTTTTTTGTTTTTTTTTAGAGTAGACTTTAGATGTGAGAGATGTTGTGGGAGCTGTTCTGTACAGTTTTAAGATCATGGCACATCTGCAGGCCCTGTAGCTTCCATAGACCCATCTATAGTCACGCGCACCTTGTGCCATGTATGGGAGAGAGTCTGGGAGGATCTTATCTTTCTCCTCACTGTCCTCCATTGGCCTTTGTCCCAGAAAAAAGAGAGAGAAAGAAGATCTAAGAGCTGAGCTGACCATAGACTGTCTAAGCAGCAGGTATGTTTGGAGTTATAATTGTCCTCCTTGTGTTTCACTGATGCTGATTGCTTTGGTATGTGGAGGAGCCCTGAGATACATTTGCTGTTCACTCTGTTAGGAACTGAAAAGCTGGTTGTCTGAGACCAGAAATGAACGACTGCCAGAGGTTCTTATGCTGCTCGATGCATTTCCAGTGTCTTGCTAGAACAAGTTTCAAAACATGGGCAATTTTTCTCCTGCTCTGGTAACTTGTAAACCGAAATGTGTATTTGTCTGGCAACTCAATTTGCAGTAAGACCACATTATTTACTGCATGAGCTGTAGGAGAAACTTTCCTAATGACAGGTGTCAACCAAGTAAATGTTTGCTATCTCCTACCTGAGCAGAAAAAAACACTAAAATTTCACCTGTGTCATTAATAAACAAGGAGGCAATGGATGTGAGAGCAATGGGAACCCTCTGATCACTTTGAAAGGGATGATTGTCGGTCACATCTCGATGGCATCTGCTTGCAGATATAATGAAGAAGGATTATCGTTGATGTAAGTGGCTGCAGCTACTCTGGTCAGCAAATAATAATGACGTTGTCGCAGTGATCAGACCTGCCTCCCCAGTGCTAACAATGTTAAGTGATATCTCAGTGGTACTTTGGGTCCTCATTTATGTGACTGCAACAGGAAACCAGAAGGAAGGGACCTTTCCTTTTTGTGTCATAATGAATTTCATGCCATTTTGTGCACTTCTAAACTGAAAACTCCATTAGTCATGACCAAAGTCAGCTTATTTGTGCACCGATGATTCAGAGAAGAAGCAGTGAAAGACCTTTAAAGCACAGACCTTGGTTCAGTATGGTACACCTACATAAAACGTCAGCTATACATGAGTTTCCTCCAGTGCCTCTTTTGGAGTCTGATAGGGAGTGGGGGGAGAGCGATGCTAGCCATGAATGTGAACCATTAGCTATGTCCTTTGGAAGGGTAGAAATAAAATATTATTTTAGTATTCCAGCTCTTCCTGGGGTGCTAGTGGCTGTTGGGAATGGTGCAGAGCACAGAGACTTCTTCTGTGTCTGTCTGTACTTTAATTTGTAGCTTCAATTAAAGATATTTGAAAGGAGCTTAGATATATGGCCCTGTCTTCGTAGAAGGGGACAAATGTGAATGATAAAATCGACCAGCCCAGTTCTGCTGGAACATAGCAAAAGTGAGAAGCAAGGAGACTTCAAGACTTGCTTCCCTTCTACAGATTCAACCAAGCATCCCAAAGGCTACCTTGGTTAGCTGGCAGCTGCCCCTGGTTGTCCCTAGTAGGGTGGCTTGGGGAGCAGACTGGAAAATATAAAAGGTACAGGAGAAGTCTCTTACTTTAAAATCCTTTTAACACCCCTAAATTTCTGTTGTGGTCACAGGTGATACAATGCAGGGTTGATAAATTCACCTGCTCTTATATCAGGTAGGTGCAAAAGCTCTGGGTTTTGCTTTGGGTATCTTGCCTTACTTGGTGAGCATATTCCAGCTCAGTCCAAAACAAAGAGCTAAATTCTGCTGAAACAGTCAGTCCCCAGGGGCTTGAGGCTATTGTCTCTAATGTACATATAAAAGTCAGTCATACCAGCTGCAGATGAAATCACAGATGAAATCTTACTAATTAATTGCATGAACTTTGTTTCTGCCTGGTTTGAGATTCTCTCAGCCTTGCATAAATATCTGGACACCCATACTGTACATCTCGATGGGGCTGTTGATTTTCCAAGGAAGACTAACAATTTTGGTGCCTAAAATAGCCACGCAATTACTTCTGCTCACATGGTCTCGCAGTAACAAAATGGTTTCTGAAAACGGGTTTTGTTCACACGTGATTGAAAAGTTGCCCTGCGTTGTTCTGCCAAGTTAGGCACTGATTCAGGTTTATGACCATATCATTAATATTTTAGTACCGCATCAGTAACTGGTTGCTATTAATATGTAGTGAAACAGTGATATAAAAAGGGAGATGTTCACGATCATTTGGCAGAATTTGCATTACAGCTGGATGAAATTTATAACACATCTTCTGCAACCTACTGGTCTGAACTCCTGTTATTAATTTCTGCTGTGTTTATTTCTCCTTTATGTTCACTTTGGGCAATATTCTATCAAGTTTCCTGGCAAGCACAACAGTGGATATAGCTGATTTCAGCTGACTGCAGGGGAAGGACTTTGTAGAAAGTGAATTTTGAATTAGCACTAGTATTTGCAGCAGAAATCTCCCCCTGAGAAGTCCATTCCCCTCAGCCTGGCGTCAGCAGCACTTAAGTGCATGTGAATAGCTCTACTGACTTCAGGTGGGCAGCTGTTTAATTACCTTCCTGAATCAAGGCCAGGAAACAAGCCCCCAGCATACGACCTGGGTGCCCACTCAAACGGCTTGTCTCCTGACTGCCGAACTTCTGCGAGTGACCCACAGTTTGTTTGAATAGGTAATTTGGCAAATACTTTCCAGTTGAGAATAAATTTGAGGAAATCATCATTCGATGCACAGAGAGAGGTGAAATTTGTGCAGTGTATTTTTCATGACGAGGCAGCTATTGCCCAGATTTATTCAGCCTGCTTGCCACTTCCTGTTTCAATACTCCCAGCAATCACATTTTTTCCACAGGTTTTATTTAGGAACTCTGAAATGACCGATCTCTTGCCTTTTTACCAGGAGAGTGGTGTGCTGTACACAGCATGCTGTACGCGAGAGGAGGAGGGTAAAGAATGACATGCTACTCTCTAAGCTACAACTATTTTTTTTTCCAGACCCGCATCTGCTCTTGTCCCTCTTCTGTTCTCAGATCACTCTTTGGCTTCCCTTAGGAATCCAGCTGTGTCATCACATTGTGATCCTAATATTTCATACTAAGCTGTAAGCCAATTAGGAATGACTACTTACCATGCTGAATCATAGGAAGAGAAAAGGATAATGTGTCCTTCATATAACGAACCTCCTCTTTTTTGGCAAGACAGATAACCTACTACATTATATTTATAAGCCCTGTGGCTTTTCACTCTGCCCAATTAGGATGCAGCTTCCTTTCACACTGCTGCGATATTTTAAGGGACTTGTTTACAGATGGAAGCTTATTGAAAGTGCTGACCTGCTCCCATTATACCTCGTACCACCTTTCATCTTCAGATACTGAAAGACTGGACAAAACTTGATGTTGTAATCACCTTTAACAGGATGAGAACACGAGTGCAGCAAAATATAAATGCCTTGTCCTCGGTTCCTAAATGATCTGGTGACCCCAGATGAGGGTATGAACATGATTGCATGTCACCCAGAGTTGAGGGAGAGGAAAAAGGAAGAAGGACGAACCACTGATGTATATTTGGGAATGTGTGTTTAGTAATGAGCATCAAAGAGAAAGATATTGAAATTTGTTTCCCATGCTGGAGTAATTAATGGGCTATTATGCCAGGTGTCCAAACTTCCCGCAGGTCTGGGATAAATAGTGTTCCAGCAGAGGATGCAAAATATGATTTAAGATTAAATGGAATTGTGTTCATTCTGGCAGAGCACCTAGGATGGCCCCTTCCTCCAATTGCTGTTTCTTTTTCCCAAGCTGCTAAGTAGCTGTCGATAGTATTTATTCTCTGGGAAGAGATGTACTCCTTCAAATATGTCTTTGGGTCCTTGTAGTGTTGCAAACTGAAGACTCCCTGTGTCTGGTGTCTGCCATCTTTCAAACCTTGTTGAATCTTCACTGCAAAGCAAGCAGGACAGCACCCCAAATGGCAGCACCCTCACCCCATAGAGCCAGCTAACTACACCCCTCAGGTGACAGATTTTTTGTACACAGTCACGTTAGGGATTGCATTCAGATGAGAGCCCTGGCTGCAGATACATCCAGGGAGAAAGGATGGCCTCAGACTCATCTTCCCAAACTGCATTTCCCAAGACAAGCCCAGCCATTGTCCAGCCATTTTTGTTGCCTCTGCTTTTGGCAGCTGCTGATAGATGTTGTAGCTAAACAAAATGTGGGAGCCTCTAGTTTGAGGCACCTTCAGCAAGGCCCAGCCATACCCTGCTAGGGTTCAATTTGCTGCTTCACTGATCACATCCCCCTGTTTCCCCTCACAAATACCTCTGGGACAAACAAATCCTCCCACAGCCTTCTCAGAAAGAGCCATGATGAGTCACAGCACTAACATCTGTGGCTGAAAGCGTAGATGCAGGCAGCTGTAGGTGATAAGGGAGATCCTGCTTTCTTTCCAGGGTAACTAATCCCACCTGTGCTGAGCAAGTTTGAGGGCTCAGATCTACATGGTGAACTCTGATGGCAAGGTAGGGCTAAGGATGTTACAGTACAAGAGGCTCTACAAGTAGAGGATAAAGGCTTACAGTATTTTTCTTGCTAAGAGAAATCTTCAGTGAGTTGAAATTAGTCCTGCTGTAAAGGCTTTGTGCTTTATCTGAAATAATGCTTGTTTTGTAAATGTAGGGGTTTAGAAACCTCTTGGCCTTCAAGAGAAAACTGTCTGCTTAAGAGCTCTACCTTTTTGTATTATTATTCAAAAATGTCTCAGTTAATCATTGCTAAAGGCTTTGCTAGCCTGTGTCGCAAATTCCTTTTTTTAAGAAAATGCAGCATGTACATAATTCATGTGGCTCCTCTCCATGTAGATAAGGACTCCTCTCAAATGTCAGGGTGGGGCAGGAAAGGATGCCTGACCCAGAGGGCAAGAATATTGAATGCACTGGTGTTGGACTTGGCATTCCCCTAGTATTCACTGTGATAATATCAATCTCAAGGAACCCTCCTGGTATAAATACAGAGCTGCTGTGTTTAATATATATTTCCAAAGGAATTTCATAGTAATTGAGCATTAAATGATGTCCACTTATCGTAAAGTGTTACCGCTTTTATTAAAAATTACAAATGGGCTGCGGCAGAACAGAAGATACCAGATTCATGCCACCATCTCTATTAGTCTTTATGCTATAATTGTCATTGACCACCTTTACTGTATTATTTCTAGACAGTTCATAATTTTCCCAGCTGAACAAATGAAGATTTGTGAGCAAAGAAAGGCACTGACTGGATTATGTAGTGCCATTGATTTTTATTCTCCTTGTTTCACAGAATATGCTTAAAATATAATATGCTTAAAAATCTTGCTATCTCTGGGATGGGCCTTATTAGCCCTTGGCGGAGCTTGCGCGAGCTGGGTGGCAGTAGCTCATCCTGTTGTGCTGCACTAGAAAACTCGTGGAGAAGGAGACGTCAAAGTTGACCTTGGGATAAATCTGCTGGACGGCCAGGTATGACCCAGGCAGTCTGGAGTTGGGGGTCTTTGCCCAGTGCTTGTGTTGGAGTGAACCATTACAAATCCGTATCTGCAAAAGAAACAGGGACCTGAGGACTGCACAAAGGGAACCAGGCTGCCCCTTCTGCAGGCACGGCAGAGCCTGTGTGGGAAACGGTGTCTTGTTCAATAACATTTAATCCTGAGAAAGATGATGGCAGATATTGGCATTTCCCTTCTATAAGACAATGACTTTTGCACAGGTTATCAAAGCACCTACCCATGTAGCCTCTCTTAACTGTGTTTTTCAAGGCTTTTCAGGTTTGAAGAACAAAAACCTAAGTGAACAATGAGGGTTTGTTTCAGTTTGTGGGGAATGTTGGTTATTTCACCTTTCTATTCTGTGCCATTTGGGGATGCTTATGAGTTACAAATTCCTGAAAAAAAGGACAACAGTAAAGGTTTTTAAGACTGAAAAAGGGTAAGATTTGAAAATTAGAAACTGATATTTATTTGCAAAATTTGACCCAAATCTATTAATTATCTTAATCCTCCTGAGGCTGTAAAAGAGGTAATTAGGTGTTCACAGCAGAAATTATCTTAGAGAACATTGCTATTCTGTTATTGTCATTAAGCAATAAATAATGAGCTACCAAGAAATAGGGGAACTGTGAATGGAAGTTATGGCAAGATTAATTATTTCTGTGTATATTCTTGAGGGTTGAATGAAATTTCATGTGTGGGCTAGAAATACAGGACTTCCCATCCTTGGCTGATTCAATCAAGTCTGGTATGGTAGTATTTACCTTTCAGATGCCTGTATCTTTTATTGGATCTTGATGCATCATCTAGCTCAGATTAGCCACTTAGCTTGTTAATTAGCAAGGCCTCACCATGGCCTGTTTGTCTCTCCTGCTGATCTCTGCATTATCTGTAGAAACACAGCCCCATGGTCAGATGACCAGGAATG
>NW_010120997.1:13916-71681 GCF_000699245.1 Pterocles gutturalis
AGACCTTGTACAAACCACTAAATGCTGTTCCTGTGCCAGGAAATGTGAACAACCACTTATACCAATCTCGAAGTTTCTGGGAACTCTCTGATTTTGGGGAGGGGTGGAAAAAATCAACTACAATTAAAAAGGGAAAATACTTGTCCAGTTAAAATGAAGGCAGAACACATTTGAAAATTGTTTCCTGCAAATGCACCCTCACAAATAGTCCTCCTCTCTGTATTCAAGCTTAGTTTGAATAAAGTGGCTGTTAAGGATTCCCATGCAGCAGAATTCCCCCAAGTGTCTCCATTCAATCTACAAGTATTTCTGACCATGCAAGTAAGAAGACATACAAATGCAGCCCTATCTGTGCCCTTATTGTTTATTAATGCGGCAAGCGCTCACACAACCCCTGCTCCCTCTGAAAGCGGTAACTGGCCTGTGTGTTCTGGTTCATATATGAAGTGACAGAAATTACACAGTCTCACTCCGCAGGCCAAACTTTTCACACAGCTCTGATAGAAATGAGCCCCTGGGGACTTGCAGGATGCTGCCTTTGCTCTGTGAGACTCTGTGATGGCAAAGCCAGCTATCAGTTGTTAATCCCAACACATCATACAAGACACTTGCTGTCTCCTCCCATAATGTTAATGCAGTTGGAATTCCATAAATCAAATCTCAGCAGTAAAAAGGTTAATAAGTTTACACTATATAATTGAAAGCCATATTGGTGATTAAAAGGATTTTATATATCAGTTTTCTGGGTCACCAACTAATTATTTTTGGTGGCCTATAATAAAACATAGTACCATAGGCAGACAGAGGCTGTAATCACATAATATATGGAAAAATGCATTTACATTTATTTGAGACGAGGTTGTGTAGATCAGCTTGTTGAATAGCCTTTGAGGTATATCTTTCCTAGTTTGGAGACAATGGAAGAACTGCATGTTCCACGTACGTGGTTAGGTTCATACAAAGTTATTGGACTGAGTTTTGAGGTCTGGTGCTCTCTCTCCAGAGCTGAGCCCAAGGGAACCAGCTGTCACCTGTGATGGAAAGGTTCTGCTGAGGCACCGGGGATTGGATTGCTATTATAATTCATTTTAATGCATTCTGCACATACTGATCATTTATTGGAACAGGATCTTCTGTAATAGGGACATGACTAGGAAGAGACAGAGGTGATTGATCATCCTTGTGTTGAAAGGATAGTTAAAAAAACAAACAAAAAAGAAACCTTCTGTACAAGGGGCAGGTGTGCAGATGTGCACAAGAGATCGCATATTCAGTGTGGAGCTAGAGAAAAATGGAACTCAAAGCTTGAATTAAAATCTCTACAGTAAAAAAGAAACTTTCTGTACAAGGAGCAGGTATGTGCACAAGGGCTTGGGTATTCAGTGTTGAAATAGGGAAGAACTGAACTCAAAGCTTAAATTGAAATTTCTGCAGTTCTATCAGGCTGAAATGCACTCTGGAGCCAAACACCCAGACACAGAGGTATTTCAAACTCAGACCTCTGCTTTGCAGGTTGTATGTTTTAGCATATTTCTCTGTTTGCATCAAGAAGGAGCTAAGGGCAAAGGCAGATGCTGGGTGTGCGTGTGGATTTTCAGGGAGGTGCTGCGCAGGGGGTGTGTGTATGTATGCACGGATAGCTCACAGGTACTTCTGTAGTCTCCAGAGCCTCCTGTGGTCCTGTGCAAGGTACCACAACCACAGCCTGTGTGTGGTACGGTGAGGCAGCCCACTGCTGATCTCCGTTGTTTGCCTGTTAAGCAAAGGGCAAATCACAGCTGGCAAGCAGCACGATACGGTGAGCATGGTGCACGTCGTTCCCACTGTCAGGGCAGGGTCTGAGATGCGATCGGAAACAAATGTCCGGACACCAGGACACCCGATGTTCAAATCATTGCTGGACAGTGCTTGGAGAACCACTTTGGGGAGCAGGAACTTCTGTGGCCAGTACGTTTCTGTAATATTTCTTAGATCTTTTGGCTTAATCTTTTTAATTGGCAAATCTTTAACCCTTAAATACCCATTGCCTAAGTGCAGTGCCATGACATATTATACTGTAATGAGTAACATTTCAAGTCCTTTGCCACTAAAGTTATTTGCTTGTCATGTTCTGCATAAGAGCTCTTCTGCACCAAAAGTAATATCTTTTTATTTGAATTAAGTTCTTAAAGTGTTTCCTAGCCGCATGGCTAAGGGGATACTCGGTTTTAAACATAGGCTTGTGAGGTTAAAAGTGAAATGGCAGTTGTGTGAATAATGGCTTATGAGTCAGCTGCTGAACTTGAGTTGACAACCTCCATGTTGCCACCAAGTCAGAAGGCATTTGTGTGACAGTTTGGGGGTAAAGAAATAAAAAATAAAGTGGTGGTTTCCACTGGTAGAAGGCTATATCATTGCTTTCTGGAAAAAAAAAATCAAAAAACAACAAACCCGAGAAGGGGAAAAATTAGGCAGTAATAGAGCAAAAGAGGAAAGAGGGTGACTATGTGTTGGAATTACCTCTGCAGATGTGATGCATCAGGTGTACCCCTCTGAAGTTCAAAGGAAAAGTGATCTAGTTTAGGAGTCTCTGGCTGCTGGAGGGGCTGTCCTAGCTGACACTGACATGTGTCAGTGTCAGACCCCCTCCCAGGGGTCTTTTCAGCTGTAACTTGGTTAGATTTGATTTGAACAATCTGGGGCTAAGAAAGAGCCAAATAATACTTTCGCAATCTGCTGTTGTTGCAGGTTGGAACAGCAGAATTACTTGCCTTTCTGTCACTTTGTTTGGTCTCTCTCATTGGGGAGATTTTTGTCACTGGTAATAGCAGGAAGTTATTTTTTCACACATAATCATCAGCAGAAAGAGACTGGTCTCGTTTCAGCATCTAGGTGCTTAAAGATGTCTTTGTTAAAATTGACAAGGAGGGTGAGAAGCAAATCGGAAGGGATCCTGAGGTGACTTAGACAAGGCCTAGTGGTAAAGTAGTGCATGAGAAGAGAGAGATCTCATGGCTTTCCTGGGAAAGGACTTCTGAATAATAAAATGACAGCAATATCTAAACAGAGGGAAATAATATGTTCTGCATAAGCATTCCTGTTCTACAGCATTATTAGACATAAGGAAAAGAAATTTGATCATCCACTGTGTATAGTTCACTTCTTGGGACACATATGTAATAGTGTTCTCTGGATGGAGCTTCTGTCTGATACATTTTAGGTAGCATAGGCAAGGAAGGGGAGGATCCCAAAGGCTATTCTGTATCTGCCCTGGAACAAGAAGTCAGGACCATAGTATGGCCTCAAGTACTCCTTGTCACTGAGGTCCTTTCACTTCACGCCTTACTGCATAAGTTCAATATACTTTTCAACTACAGCTCTCCCGAGCACTTAGCTCTTTAAACTCCCTGCTCAGCAGGTGGCTTATTTAAATGTGGCTGTCAGGTTGGCCAGTTGCCAAAAGCGGATGGCTCAATGCGTGAACCACAGTGTTTGGGTTTAATTCTGCTCTCGTTTCTGCCAGCAAAATCCTCCTGGCTCTGGTGGGGTTGTGTGGGGTACAAGTGAGTGCAATCTAGGGCTGTCTGCTCAACTGTTTGTCAAATAAATCCATGGCCAGTCATTTGCATTATGTCAGCTAAACATTTGCCTGGCGCTTTCACATGTGCGAGCCAAGGAGGAATTCTGGATTGTTTGAAATGAAAACCATTATTGTCAACTCTCACTTAACCAATAAGCATTTCTTCCGTAGCGTGTAAGTAACTTATTTTGCAACCCATGGCCTCAAAGAGGAAATGTAAAGTTTCTCTAAACATTCAGTACAAATGGGGATATTAGCTGCTTAATTGATTCTTCGAAATTTGGGTCTCAAGACTGAACAAGTGAGATGGAGGGAAGAGGGAAGCACATGGTTTAAATTAAATGTATGGAAAATAACTGCTGAATGATAAAAATATATTTTAAAAGTAAGCAAACCTGTTTTCCCTCTGCCTCTCCATTAAACGTGTCAGGAAAGGGCCTTTAGAACTAGGTGGTAATTAGGAAAAAGCAGTGCTGGCAGAGCAGTCAATCCATCACATCCTCAAAAGCCTAAATGTTACCAGCAATTAAGTTATCAGGGGAAAAACTTGGCAAGCCAGTTTTATCACAGAATCATCTCAGTGGCAAAGTATGTGGGGCACTCTTATTAGATTCCCCTGTGCAACCCCGAAGATTTAAAATCCAAACCCAGGAATGCATGTTCAAACCAAAGGGACTGTTTTCTTTCCCAGACTACCCAGGCGCAGGGAAGATTAGAATGCTAAAAATAAAACAACCTTTCCCACCGCCCCCCCTCCAAAGTCAAATCTGTCCAGGTTGACTGCTCCATTAAATTCAAGAACAAAAAGTTATAAATTGAACATACAGAGAGCAGTGCCTTTTCTTAAAGTGATGTTTCCTCGCCTTAATGGATTTAGCTATGGCAGGGAGTCAGAGAGAAGCTGTCTTAACTAAATCTTTGACTGATTATGCATTTTTTTTCTATTCATACAAGATAGATTCATCATTCCAATTTGTCAAGCTGGCGAAGTTCCAATTAATTACACCAGGAAAAGCTCAAGCTGCATTAGGCCTCTGTCAGGCCTAATCTAGTGCCTCATTTACTGGAGCCCCAAATGAAGAGATATCAGAGGTGTTGTTCCTCTCGGTACTTAATTTGATGAATGTCCTAGCAGCACGATTGGTGGCAGAGGTGTATATGTGTGTGTCTCTTCATCAGCCACCACTGCTGAAGTCGTCATGCTTTCTCTACTAATTTGAGGGCTCATCTGTATGCTAGATATTTTTTTGGAAGGCCTATTCTTCATAGATATGCCAAAAGGTTTCTTCTGTGTGTGCATGTGTCTGGGTGTGTTTCCAGATAGGCTGGACCTGATTCTGATCTTAGTGCTGTGATGAGATGGGATTCAAGACCTTATATGTAAATGTAAAACAATACAAGTTAGATTGGATGCTGTAAAGGGGCTGTCAATTTTGACATCCCTGTTGCTGGGTGTTTGCAGAGGAAGAACAGCTTTGCGTGTATTTTTAAGAAGGTGTAGGTTGCCATTCACATCCAATGTAAATAAGTGTTCAAAATGCCTGAATAACCTGAATAATTTGTTTGCTATATGGATTTTGCTATAAATACATACATGCTGTATCAGCACAGTGAATAAGCATCATAGAATCACAGAATGGTTTGGGTTGGAAAGGCCCTTAGAGATCACCTAGTTCTCCCCCCCCTGCCATGGGCAGGGACACCTCCCACCAGCCCAGGTTGCTCAAAGCCTCATCCAGCCTGGCCTTGAACCCCTCCAGGGATGGGGCATCCACAGCTTCTCTGGGCACCCTGGGCCACTGCCTCACCACCTGCACAATAAAAAATTTCTTCCCAATATCTAATCTAAATCTCCCCTCTTTCAGCTTATAACTGTTTCCCCTTGTCCTATCCCTACACCCACTGATCAAGAGCCCCCCCCCATCTCTCCTGTAGCCCCCTTTCAGCACTGGAAGCTGCTCTAAGGTCTGCCTTGAGCCTTCTCTTCTCCAGGCTGAACAACCCCAACTTTCTCAGCCTCATGTGGAAGGTGCTCCAGCCCTCTGTCTGTGGAGGGCCTCATCCGCTCGGTCTTCATGGTCAGGTGGCCTGCAGGAGACCCTCAGTTATAATGTCCCCTGTCCCTGCCCTCCCTTTAATCCTGACCCATCAGCTCTTGGTTGGCTCCTCATCCATCCCCAGGTGGAGATCCATGCACTCCAGCTGGGCATTGACATAGAGGGTGACAGCCCCCCATCTCCCCTGCCTGTCCTTCCATTCCAACACTCCAGTCGTAGGAGCCATCCTACCATGTCTCCATGATGCCAATTTGATCATAACCCTGCAGGCCTGTGCACGTCTCTGACTCCTGTTTACTCCTCATGCTACATTTGTTTGCTCTCCCCCTTCTCTTGATGCGGATATGCAGGTACAGGTAGACTTTCTAACACTATTGGGTAGGCTACTATTGAATGTATACATCCGAGGCTAATTTTTAGATATTTTACAGAAAAGATACTATGGATCAAGAACATATGCTTCTTTTCTGCAGCGCTTTACGTACGAATTATTCAGCATAAGGTGCCAGAATGCCAATATGTTTAGCTTACTTTTGGCTTTTAACCACTGCTGTGATTAAAGATGTAACTGCAGCAACGCTGTCACTTTGCACGTAGGTTTAGGTGTCTCAGAAAGGATGGAGCATTAGCCAAGAGTAAAGTAGCTGTGCACTTTGGCTGAGTTTAGTACTAAAAGTCTTCATTTGCCAGCAGTTATCATGCTGTGATTCTGAGTTTATTTTCCACTGACTGTATTGGAGGGACTGGTGTGTGCAGTGACGATTTTTAATGGCAGCTATCAGACACGCATATGGTGCTCAGTAGGGGACCACATTCAGAACAACCAAGGAGAGAATTGATGCACTGATGACTGTAGGATGACAACTCCTCTGTCAGACATTTTGGACCTCAACTGGTGCTCACTTTTGGAAGGGAGGCCTTTGTCCCGAGAGTTTGTATCTGTTAATATATCAAATTTGCATCTGCCGTTAGTGTGTCAAAATGAAGGAAGCCCGGTTGTGTTGCAACAGGGAGAGCAACCTAAATCTTTTTTAGGTGAGATTTTGTAAGCGTTCCTGTTTTGTTTTGTGGCAAAATCAAATAAGGAAATTCAAATCACCATGGGAAACGGTGAAGGTAGACTGCAGTTGTAATGATCTCTTTGTACTCTGCACAAGAAGGTTTTTGCTGGACATATACATTTGAGGTTGGTTCTTAAATGTTCTGCTTAAGAAGTCACTGTGGACCAAAACCATATGTTTCTTTTCTGCAGTACCTTATGTATGAATTGTTCAGCATAAGGTGCCAGAATGCCAATATGTTTAGCTTACTTCTGGTTTTTGGCCGTATGTTTTATGTTAAACAGGTTTTTTAAACTCACCTGTTGAAGTTGAAATAACTAAAAGCCTTCATATAGTCGAGGCCAGGCAACTGTTAGTGGATTATTGGAGCTCTTGTAGTTTCCAGGTCTCTAGACTGGGCCTTTGGTTGTTGTATTTGTACCCATGTGCTGTAGGCTGACTTGGGTTTGCACCCGACAGTTCCCTTATGTTTGTTGGTGTTTGTCTTTGGTTTACAAGCCTACTGGGGTATTTTGTGAGTAGTTTCAATGTATATTAATGCCAGTAGGTACCTGAGGCTGTCCTAAGATGTCAAGGGCTATGTACCCGCTCTACATAGAGATTGTGGTGGCTGGTTCTTTTACATATGCACCACCAACATGGTGATGGAGCAAGCTCTGTCCTTCAGAGAAATGAGAAATGTTTGTTTGTCCTTCTGCTGAGGGGACACAAGATTGGAGGCTCAATGGATATGTCCATGGGCTGTTGGCTTCTCTAGTTCTGTACTGATTTACCAGGGGGCTTAGTAGAAATGTGTCCCCTAACTGGCCACAAAAGGGAATGCACATACCATACTACCAAAGGATCATACTCATTCTTGTTCTGGGCACCAAAATGATGTTTATTCATTGCTTAAGTCTCACTTAACCTTCTAAAATATAGCCTATACAGTGCAATGATCACTCTCAGTGGCTTAAAGACTCTGATGACTCCTGAGTCTTTTAGACAAGACAGAAATTATCTCTTATGGACACAAGCAGTCCTGAAAAGACCATAATCCAACAGAAATGTCTTTCTGCAAGGATGTGACCCAGAAAGCTAGAACTGTTCTCCCTTATGTTGTCAGTGAATTTTCATCTGCATCCGATGCTAAACTCAAACTCTGCAGTAGTTTGGGTCATCACACTAGCATCTATCTCCGAGGAATGATTACAGATGATGAGTTATTACCTTTAAATAAGGGGTAATTAATGCTTCCCACTCTGACTTTAATGAAAGGATTTCCTGATGGCGGGGGCAAGGAATATATTGTATCAGTAATGCCCCTTTGGGAGTTATTGGCAGAAAGTCTGCGGTTAATAATTTGGAATAACAAATAAATGTGGGCAACTTGTGATATATGTATGGAAAAAGAGGCGTCAAATTATTCATTATGAATTATTCTGCCAGTTCTAATAATAACCCAGCTGTTGAGGAGGAAAAGAAAGCTAGATCTGTCAGTGCAGACAGACCCTTTTGCAGTAATTCTAGCCCTTTCAAATGGAAAAATATAAACTTCCTCTGAGAACAGAAAATTAGATAAGACAAGAAGAATGGGATCCCTGCTCCAAATCCATTTTTTTTAGCTTAATGTACACTAATGGATAATAAAAGTTGGTTGATTAATGAATGACTGGCACACCAACCAGCTGAAAAAACACATTTTGGCAGTCAGCACTTGCAAAATCCATAGGTTAAAGACAAATTCAACCTCTGACACTGCTCTCAATATGGTCAGGTGCCCTTACCCAGGTAGAAGTGTTTTTCTTTATGAAGAAAGCCCAGACTTTGTGTGTGTATAACATATATATGTATGTGTGTACATACACACATGTTGCCAACTACATCTTTAGGCCGATTTTGGGAGACTATGTTTACATTTGAAGAAACTTGACTGAATGGCAAACCAGTGTCTGGGAACAGGGGAGCTGGTCTGGGACTCGAGTGAAGTTGGTCCCATTCCTGGCATAGCCCCAGATTGCCATCTGACTGCAGATGGGTTCTTGCTCTCCCCTTGGGCTTTTTCTTTTCCCTTCCTCAAAGGTGGTGGTGAAACATCATCCATTAGTAGTGACAAGCTGCTTTCCTACCTTTTTGATAACAGCAAGGGTAGCTGGTGCTTTTTCTGAGAGAATGGTGTAATGAATACCTGTGTATCAACCTCGTTGTCATTTGTGAGGAATGCTCTCTGGGGCCACCAAAGCTGAAAGTGAGCAGCCTCTTAACCCTTCTAGATTTGGTAACTTGTCCAAAACTCTCACAAGGCACCGAAGGAGATTTTGCTCAGCTTTGCTAACTTGAACCTGAGCCAAAGCAGTTAGTCTGAAACCATGTGAGTTGAAAGAAAATAATGCGAAGATTTCTGTAGGGCTTTGTCATGTTTGAATATATTGCCTTTAAATATGTGGGGAAAAAAAATCTCTCCACCATGTGATGCTTGGTCAGGTTTAACACTCTCATGTCAAAGGGTCTGAAAGCATTAGTACTCCTTTACTGATGAACCCTTTTCTAAAATATTAATAAACTCACCTGGCAGCCTGTATGTCATCCCTGCTTTGTGCCTTGCACGCTGTGTTCACATCTGATTAAAATGTGAGCTGTCCAGGGCAGGACCCGCACGCTCAGTGCTGGCTTGCTTACTGGTGCTAATATAAATAATTAAGTTAATTATCCAATATGTTTATGACAACTGACTGCTTTGGGTCAGCTTCTCTGAGGACTCCTGTCATCAATGAAAATTCTGCAAATGGAGGGGTTTGCAGACTCCGGTGCCAAAGATGGATTACCTGGAAGCTTTCAGGGCTATAAACAATGCCTCTCCATACTGCACGGACTTAATCAGAAACTGTAATTTTATAGGGTGAGTAAATGGGTGAGAGACATCAACAGCATGAGTGAGACAGAGGCATTGTCTTTTGTGATGCCAAATCCCAGAATATTAAGAGTTTGCCAAAGGCATTTCAGAGATAGGTTTCCTATCTTCATCAATAATTTAAAACATTCCCAAGTCTCCTCTGAGTAGCTCAGAATAAGAGCTGAAGGCATGGATGTCAGAAGGCAGAGTGACTCCCAATTAGTCAGGTAGAGTGCTTTCTTGTTGACTCAGCCAGGGCAAGGGTGGCTATAAAATCCAGGCTTAAGTCCTTATAGAATCCTTAATAGTTTTTCTTCTTTAAATCTGTGGTAATTTGTAAGAGATGAGTGGGCAGTCCAGTCCCTAATCCACTGAGGTGCTCATTAGTTCCACTGAAAAAACACACTGGCGATTGTGTAAGTTGGCGGATATAGTTGCTAATAGAAAATGGGTTGGAGAGTCAGCACCATATTGTAGGTGAGTGAGACCCACAAAGAGGTAGCAGCTTTTAAAAGCTGCTCAAAACTGTGGCATGACTTGGGGGCATTATCAGCCCAGGAGAGTTGGCAGTGATGCCTTCTAAATTGGTGCTGCTTTTTTGGAAGCATTGCCATTAGGATTGCCATATATACATGGAGTTACGATGAAGTGACAGTGTTTTATTCCTTGCACGCGTGGCTCTTATTCGAACCTTTTGGTGTGATGCAGAAAATTGCTCGTGGGCCCCTAGAACTGGGGCACATGAAGGAGTTATCCCGAGTCAGCCAATTTGCAGCAACTCTCTGGCTGCGTCTATCTGGATGTGTCATAAAACTCTCGAGCGTGCTATCTATTTTTGAGCATGCTAAACGTGTTTATTTGCCACACAGCTTATTGTGCACTAAACTCATCCACATGGCAGGCAATTTTCTCGTGCTTAGGCCACTATTTGACCCAGCTGCCATGGAGAAGGCTATATTAAGTCCAGCTGATCAGGGCTGTCTCCATGGTGGAAAAGGAAATTAGTCTCTATAGCTGTATGACTGTCAGCTTTTCTACACATTTCACATAACTAATTTCCCATACTGTGCAGCTTTTCCTAGCATTTTTTTTGGTGTGTGTATGTATGGGTAAGATTATTTTTATATTGCATTCCTTGATGTGGAATTCAACTCTTAAGCCTGACACTAATTATGTATTTTTTTTTTTCTCCTGACACTGCTTACTGCACCTGTTTATGCTTTTCTGCTTTTAACAGCATGTGATTCCATCCAAAACATTCTAGTTCCTTGCACTTGGGTTGGAATTGTGTTTTGCTGCACACTTCTACATTTTAATCACAGCTTTGCAGTGCTTGTCTGTTCCTGTTGCAGCGCTCGACTGTGAAGCTTTCCTCCTTTGAAAAAAACTGTATTTTTTTCAGAGCTGTCCCTTGTACTGTTGAGATCAGATTTAAATAGCTAAGAAAAAGTTGCAAGTGCTGTGTAGGTAGGAGAAGTTTTAGAGATTAAAGAAGCTCTGGAAAACTGCAGGTTGAGAGGATGAAGAGGATGGGATTGCAGGGAAGTGGGGATTTCTTTTCCCTCATGGGCTTGTGTTGTAGCACTGACTTCTGTCATCATGCAGAGTTGGAGATGCCTGGAGTCCTTGCTCCCTATTATATCTGTATAACATCAGGAATCTCATTCCAAGAGGAACAGATCTTCAGGTCTGCAATTCAGATTTTCAAGAAGCAGGGAATTTTTATCAGTGATGAAGCTGTGACACAGTGTCTAACATGTGGCTGGAGCTGTCTGCGTAGGCAAAGCCCCTCCGTGCATGCTCCTGGCAAATAAAAGGTAATTCGTGGAACTCAGATTAAAACTCTAGATCCTTGGTGCTCCAGGTCTTGTCACTGTTTTGTTAATATGACAGAATTTAGTCAGCTGCAAAATATGGTTTGACATTCAGTCCCTTTGTCCTGCGTCCTTGAACTCCCACGAAGCTCTGTGATGTTGGCAGAACCAAATTCTCATCTAAATTCACTGGTTCCAGTCTAAAGCATCCCCACTACACTGCAAGGATTTTGTCCCTGCTCTTCCCAGCTGTAAGCTGACAGTTTGCCTGTGCTGTATGCCTCGGGTTTTACTGATCTGGTGGCTAGAGAGGTGGTCATGTGCCACTGGGCCAGTGGCTTAATGCAGGAATTACTGGAAGCAGCAATCTTGGAGTGCTTTTTATGAGGATAACAAGGCTTTTGCAGACATAAAAAGCAGGAGAAATGCTTATTAGTTATGGGGAAGGTGAAAGGCTTAGAAAACTGATTAGTGTAGCAGTGTGGTCAGATTGAAATGAAAGCTCAGTGGCATAATCGTTAATTGGGTGCTTACTTACCTACTAATTTGAGCTTGGATGTCAGCAGTACTGCACTTCATCTCAAACCAGAGGTCAGGCTTTAATGCTACATCATAAATTACGTAAAGGCACAACACTAACAATTAGATAATTATGGAGACCCATGCTGTTGCAATTTAACTGGGCAAGTTCAGGGCAATCATGACAGGAATAGTGCTTAACCCTGAATCTGCTGCCTTTCTTTCAACCTGTCAGCCAAATATATGTGGCTGAGGAGGTACCCAGCTGTCTGGCAGCCCACAGGTTAAAAGCATCTTCTCCTATTTGTCAGATTCATCAGATGACCTGAGCGAACTCTGAAGCAATATTGCAAAAACGTTAATTATGGTTCAGAAGGAAAAGCCTCTATTTCAATCTACAGGAGATTCTGGGCAGGGCAAAACAGTCAGAACAGTTTTTGCATGCAAGGCACCATTTTGGGTTTGTTATTTGTTTCTAAGCCAAGCCTATGTATATGTTTGGTTTATTTACTTTGCTAAAATAAACACCAAGCCCAAAACCAAGTTATACACAGGGATCTCTTTGCATGCATCCATGCTGCACAGGACAGACCCACAAAACCTCACACTTTGAGTACTGGAGTCATTCAACTGCCCACCGCTTCTGTCTGCCTGGTTGGAAGTGCTACTTTCTGGGTCAGAAGTGGCCTCATCTCTGCTCTACAATGCACATTGCCCAGCTGCAGCCTCTGCTAGTTCTTGCCCATCAGTCCCCAGAGCAGTCAGTGTGGCTCCTCACGGTGCCCATGGTGGCTTTAACGAGGAGAGGGTTTAGTCGATGCTGGATGCTTGAAAATTCAATCCACAGAAGAGATATTGAAGATCAGGGTGGAACACGTTAGTTGGGTGGATTGGAAAGTGATTGACAGTGGGATGAAATTAGTAACATTGCAGATCTTGGCTTGTTTAGCTGCATGGTTTCAGACATAAGCAATGTACCCTCATCTGGAAATATATAATGAACAGTGATTCGTGGGGTGTTAGAAGCCTACAGGCTTTACTTGAGCATAGGCCTTTTTTTTAGTGCTGTCCTTTTAGGTTTGTTCCTGGTCCTTTTGGCAATCAGGTAAATCGCTCACACCATAATATTTTATTACCTCTGTAAACACTGAGGTTTTGTTTCTGCTCTGGGTGGGGCTGAGTGAATGCTGTGGACAAAAAAAAAAGAACCATCCACTGATGTTTTGGCAAAGTTTGCCTTATTCAGGACTTTTTGTATAATTCAAGGAGAAAAATGATCTTTTTAGGAAGTATCTCCTATTAATAGCAATGATGTCTTATAGTGTGCTGTGCTATGATGTCATAGGCCAACGTTTTCATTCCTGGGTTGAGGGACTGCATGTGTGTGTTAAGTTCAGCAATCTCTTGCTTCAGCTTGGTAGCTAAAATGCCTTCAGGTGCTAAGTTTGTTGTAAAAGTGATAGGAAACCCTTAGCTGTGGCACACTGCTTTGAAAAATAAGATTATAACCTTTATATATATGCTGCAATATCGCATGGTCAAGTAATGACACATCTGGTTACCTATTATTAAGGGTTGAGTTATGGTATACTTTTTGTTTTAATTAGTCTGTGATAAACAAAAACTCAGGGGCTGTTCTGCTCTGGTAGTTCTCATTTTTCCTGCAGCCTTCCCTGCCCTTACAGGTTTATTAGTGTAGAAAACGTGGCATGTCATACTTGCAATGTCTAGACCGCTACGGTAGACCAAGTGGGAGCCTGTAGACTTGGTCTGGACCAAATGTCCATAATAGAGTGCTGAGGAGGTCTACATTCCATCTGATTTGGTACCTAGATGCTCTCCCCATGCCCAAATTCACTGTCAACCCTACAGGATGGGCTGCACGAGGGGCCTGAGCCGGGTTGTCCCTTTTTTGGGGTGCTCTACAAAGCATGGGGAGAGGAGATGGACCTCTTTACTCAGGCTGCTTGAGGATTGGATTTTTTTTTTTTTTTCTGTTGGTACTTTTTAAAGGGAAAAACAAAGCTGATGGGCTGGGGTGCCCCTGGCTGTGTGGGTCTGGAAAGTCCCCGTGCAAAAGCTGCTGGGGTCAGGGGGGATTTTCTGGCCTTTATAAAGAGATTGCTCAGGGTAGGGTAGCAGCACTCCCTTCAAGCAGTAAAATCAGTCCTGTTCTTTGTCTGCCATCCTCCCAGAACTGCCCAGGGGACAGCTGGGCAAGGAGTGTTGGGAATGGCCTGGTGCTACACAGGGTTATGCTGGGACTGAAGCAGGGTCTTAAAAACCCTTTAATGGGTTGGAAATGATCTTCAGTGCAGGGGACATGCAGGAGTAGCCTGGCAGGCATGTTGACAGTTTTGCCCTCCTAATAAATTTGACACTGCTCTCCTGCAGCGTTTGTGGGTATTTATTGCCATACATCATGGCATGAGTCCTTTTCCAAAGGGGCTGGTGCCTTGGGTCTGTGACAATCTGATCAGTGCTTTAGACCATGACATAAAAAGACCAGCAATTCCTCCTGGCTGGCCTCACTAGCAAAAAGCATTTTATAAATAAACCCTCTTACAGGGGTTGCAAAAGAAAACTCTGTCCTTAAGACGGTGCAGACCCAAATGCCTTCAACTGCAGGCCAGAAGGAACGGCTGTTTTTACACGGGTAGCTCCTGTGCAGATCCCCGTGTAGGCAGTTGTTCACAGCCAACTTGAGGACGTGGTCTGCAGATCGGTCCTTGCTTGGATAGCCTTGGGCCAGAGACAAACCACTGCCAACCCTGGAAATTTCACTGCAATGTTTGGTCGTTCTGTTAAAGCTGTAGCTGCTGGAAGGAAGAGAAGGAACTAGAGTTGCAGTTTTCATTTTAAAAAGCACAGGTTTCTAGAGCTGGGAAAGAAAACTGAGCGACACAAAGCCAGTGTGCCCTGAAGGTTCAGGAAGCAGAAGGTGGATGAAAGGCACCTGCAGTGATTTCTTTTAGAAGGATCGCTTGATGTTTGACCTGTTCATGTGGCTTCCTGACACTGGTGTCAGGACTTTTTGTGTGCTTGGGACTGGCGCCAGCATTCACAGAGCAAAGAGCAGAGGCTGACGCTGTGGTTTGCTCATCTGGGCATGATCCCAGGCAAGATGTGACAGTGAAATGCTGTGCCTGAAGCATATCAAATGTTTGCACTATGGGTTAAAGACATAGCATTGATGAAGCACTTAATGCTGCCGGATTTTGATGCACTGTAGCACTGATGCCCATTCATGGGGCTGATTCTGTAACAGCCATTAGAAATTCTGTCCATGCTTTAATTATATCCCTTCTCCCAAACCAGAAAATATCCATTGAAAATAAAAAGTTAACTTTCCTCAGTCTTTCTGTCTTCAAAAGCTTGAGCCTCTCCCACTGTAGTGTCTTGAATACTGATTACCGTGGGATTTGTTGCTGGTGGATTGGGGATTGGGTTGAACTGAAGAATACCTGAACTGTGCAGCTGGACAAGTAAATCGTGTAACCTCTGCGCATTGGGAACAAAGCTACAGGTTCAATTTACTCGATATCTGCAAAGATCTGAAAGCTGTGGCTTGTTCCTTGCTCATCCTCTATGTCTCTGGGTTACACTTCAGCATCGATAGAGCAGGAGATCACCAGCTCTCCGGGAGTTCAGCAGCCCCTGTGCATGAAGTAAGGAGAGAAATATTGACCGTTTTGCTGGGAACGTTTTTGCTTGTGTCGGTGGTTTGTTATTCACATGTACGGCAAGGCTCTGGTATAAAGTAAAGAACATGTGGGATCCTCTCTCTGGAGGGAAGCTGCATCTCCACAGGTCTCCGGTGTTTCAAAATGAGGTCGCTGAGTGGACAGTGGTGTCACCAGATGGTTGGACTCCTCTGTCAGTGAGGAGGACTTATGTGGGGTGGGAATATCCTGGTGAGATCTGCAGGTGCCCTGGGTAAACCCAGGGGCATGAGACCCATTTGTCCTCTCCTCTTGCACAGACAAGTTGATTCCAGCTATCCAGTGGAAGATATTTCACTCACCTCCTGTGCCAGGGAATTTTGCCAGGGAGTCATGCCCTCCCCTGAATATCAGACAGAGAGGCCAAAACATAAATCTTGAAAGGGAGAAGGTCTGATTTCTATCCATACTGGTTTTGCCCCACAGTGCTCTATTTTACAGGTTATGCCAAGATGTACTTTTCTTTGCTCCCAGTTGCAGTGCAGCATTCACACCCTGTGCTGTCACTCCTCTGCCATGTGCCAAATCCCACCCGTGTGCAGTCCTGGAGCTGGGGACTGGACCCCAGAGGAGTCCTGTATGCAAAAGAGCCCTGATAACCCTTGCTATAGCCCTTCCTGCATTATAGGATCAATTCCTGAGGCTCTGCGAAGCCTCATGCACTGTCTCAGAAGCATGTTTAAGGGTTATTGTGTTGGTCTAACTTATTTATACAAAGTCTAGATACTTTAGAACGTTGTATGTTTGATATAAATCTGTTTGATCTGGGCATTTTCTCTCTCTTCCATTACAATAAAATCTGAAACTGCCTTTGTCTTCGACAAGCTGAAAATAGTGGTTTTTGCAAAACCAAATTCTCTATCTTGTGGAAAAAGCGGAGAGATACCACTGTACATCAATAAATGCATTGATTTTTCCAAACGAGCTTCCAGTAAGCAAATCCCATCACACTGCCACTTATTCCCCAAAAAATACCTACAGGTGCAATGCTGCATGCACTGAAATCAAAATTATCTTTGGGAAACTTGGCGCTATGTGATCTTGTCCGTAGCTGCGATCAGTAGCAGCAGTGCAGTTGCTAAGTTTATCACTGTTCCATCTGCAAGAGAGGGGCTGGTGAATTGAAACAGGACTTTGGTGGCAGCCAGTGGTGCTCAACTGCAGTGACTGTGTGGCCTGAAAGAAAAAATTCTGTGTACTGGTGGTGCAGCTGCCTTTGAATCAAAAGCTTCTGACTTGTCTGTCCAGGCTGGGACTGGAAGTCAAGAAGCAGCAGCAGCATCTGGGGCTTGATTTCCCTCCTTGGTGAAAAAAACCCAAAACATAAGAGTTCCTATTGCATTAACATTTATTTTTGGTACAAATGGCAAAACAATTCAGCAAATGGAATCTTTACAGCTGAGAGATTGAGTAACAAGAGAAAGAAAATGTCAATGCAAGTTAAAGCAAATTTAATAAAGCAAATAAAAAAAATATACCGACACTGAAATATAATCTTAACGCTCTAACTGCAACTAAGTGAAGACAGGAAATTCTCAGCTAAGTGTTCCCTCAGCCCTCTTAAATCAACCCATTTTGCTTAGGCATTGTTGCACATAAGTGCCTTTTATGAGATGGCCCCAAAACGCTGGATGATAATATGAACACTACGAAGGTATTTATTTTGTCAGCTGTGTGTTTGGGTATATCTGTGATGGATGTATCAGCACTGATTCTGCAAGCCATTGAAAAATCAGCTAAACTTTAAGTATATGCTTATGCGGTTTGCAGAATCAAGGTCACTGTGGTCCGGGAAAAGTACAATCCGTAGTGGGGTACTGAAGACACAACAGTATTACTAGGTCCCGTTGTAGATACTCTAATGCTGCTTTTCACAGATACTAAAGAAATGATCTTTACAAAATCTATACCTTAAGGAACCTTCATTTGCCAGGCTGAGGTCCTGAGAGATTAAGAGATTTACCAGCAGTCTCAGAAGGTGCCTGTGGCAGTGCCAAGACTTTGACATAGACTCTCAGTGCCTCCTTTCAGAATTTGATCCCTGACATGTCCTACTCATGGACTGAAAAAAATTAGAATGTTTAAAACTTGGGGAATCTGAACTGCTCTGCAGGTGTGTTGTAATCTGGGGGATTTTAAATAGAGCTGAGAGGGGGCTCACTGTGCTCTGCTGTGGGTTAGGATTTGGTTTGGGGAACTGCGGGCTTCCAGAGCTGGAATTGACTGGAGTCCTGCTTGAATCAGAGACTTGGGACAAGGGCTGGGTCAGGGTGCACGTACCTGCTTTGGAGCTAGGGGAGGACTTTTCCTGTTTGATTCTCCAATGTTGGACACTTTTAAGATTCTAAAGAAAAGGCTGGACTTGAAAAAAGAGATTGCATCTTTTCTCCATCTTTCACTGGAAATCTGGACTTTAAAATATACTTGGAGTTCTGATTCTTCATTCTGATGCAAAAAAAATAAAAAAGTCTTTCTCACATGAGTAATGCTGTGAAAGCCTCCAGAGCCTGCTTGAATTGTTAGGTCTACAGGTCTTCTGGGTGAGATAATAGAAGCAACGGTTTGTGCCAAGTGCTTGTGCTTTTGTTCCCCCACCTCTGAGGAGTTAGACCAACCAAATTTGAACCTCCTGATACTGTTTTCACTTGAATAAGAAAACAGTGATATCAGCCAAATAGATGCCTCAGTGCCGCTTCTCGCTTATGTTAAGAAAATGCACCTAATATTTATCTTCCAGAAAAACAGAAACAAACAAATTTCTTGCCCGTATTTGCCTTGTTGCTGGATTCCACGTCCAAGAATCTCTGACCTCCTCCTGCCTCTGGAGTCCTCATTGCTAGTCCTGACTGTCTCTTTATTGAAGAGCCTTCACAGCCCATATCCATCCTGCTTATCACTCTTACTCAGTATTGACAAATCTATGCCTGCTTCTGACAGGCCACAACTAATTGATTCTCCACCAGCGAAGTTTTCCAGCAAACACTTTTGCAGTATCTGGCTTTATGAGTTCCCCACGGACTCAGGAAAAGGTAGTGAACATCTTAAAAAGTATCTATTTTTGTAATATTTAAGCCATGCTTCCTCTCCTGCTTTCCCACTAAAAAGCCTGTTGAAGACAGGGGAGCAATGACAAAATAATGATCAAGAATTGTTCATTGCTTTTACTTTTTTTTCCCCTGTTTTTTCATGCACTGCCACATGCAGGTTGCCTTCACGTGGCATTTCTATTTGTTACACTCAGGCTGTGAGATCTGTGGGACTGGGGCTGACATTTTGTGCACCCCCCAGAATTCTGGGATTTTAGTCTGTGCTCAGGACTCCCAGAATTTATGGCGGTACAGGCATTAAACAGTCTCCAGTAAACCCATCTGGATATAGCTCAGCCCTGCTTTTAATTCCTGTTGGCCCACACTGTCCGTGGCTGACTGCTTTGGACGGGCTCTGGGTGCTCCTTGTGCTGATCTAATTTAACGAGGATGCGGCCACCACACTGAGAGGGTTGGATGCCAAGATAAATATCAGCACCTTTCCACGTTTCAAGATGATCTCGGTGTGTTCCTGTAGTCTGAGGGTAGGGAGCTGTTTTCTTTCCTAAATCCTATTCCTAAAATCCCATTTATTCACTGTAGTAATTCAGGGCCTGACTTTTCTTAGCTTTTACCTTTTTGTGACTACAGGGCTGGGCCAAATCACAGCATAGCCTGAGCTGTCAGTAATTTTAATAATTATTATTAACCCCCTGCTGATGCTTTTCCACATGAAAGCAAGAGTCTCTTTGGCACTTTTCTTACTTTTCTTTCAAAGATGGAAGGTGGAATAACAAAGTTCTTAATTAGCTGAGCTGATGTTGGAAAGCTCAGTGTCAGATTTCCAGGTCAGTGTTTGATGGAGGAATGATAGGGGGAAGTGATGCATCGACATTGATTAAAGAGCAGTGATGAAGCAAGATAAAATTGACATTTAATTCTTCCCAGCTAAAGTAATGTGACTGACAATACTTAAAGGTGAACAGTCTTCTTTCTTGCATCAACAATGCAACCTGTAAAAACATCCGTTACACCAGTCTTTTCTTAATTACTAACGTCTAATTAGCCCCAAATCACTGTAGCACACTGATTAAAACAAAGAGGTGCCTGCCACTCTTTCTGTTTTGGGTATATCTGAGAAGGGCAGAGGATATGAGATTAACTGGCACTTACAATTGTTTCATCCTCAGCTCTTCTCTCTGTTGTCCATTCCATGGACAAACAGAACAGTGATCCCAGAGGTGGGTTTTTTCCCTGGATGCTGACCGGGGCCAGCTTGCTGGAAACACCGAGAACCCCCTAGAGGGCTGTGGGAACACTGCAAAAAGCCAAGCTGCTGCCTTTCCTGCTGGTAGTCATGGGGAACAATTAATATTTCATAGGACTCAACTTGTTATTGGTTTGTATTTAAATGCAGTGCATTTTTAAGCTTCTTTAAACTAGCAATTTAATGTTGCCTCACTTCAGTAAAAGACCAACCCAGCCTCTTTCCTTCAAGTTGACATAAGGCTTTTGATGATCATTTCCCATCCCTTAGCTTTTTTCCCTTGAAAGAAACAAAGGAAGTAAGAAATATAAATCCCCCAATACCTTATTTTCTACAAGGGGTCTGAAGTGCAGCTGATTACTCTCTGAATGTGTTTGTATTGCAAAAAAAAGAGCATTCAGGTGCTAATGCTCGAAGTGGCAGTTAATGCTCATTTTCGAGCTCTGATGGAGTTGAATTATTGCTTGTTGCACCAAGGTGACTAAGAGAGAAGATCCCAGAGAAATAGCATCCTTTTATCAGTAGATGGTAGTATAACAACATGGAAGGAGCGTAGCTGCTCGAAGGTTGTCCCAAGATCCAAGCTGTTCTACTTGAATATTAAGTGAAAAACAAGACAAAGAGAGGCAGAGAATAAGTTTAAGCTCCTGTTATGTTTTACTTTTCACCAAATAGTAGTTTACAGGGGAGGGAATTAATGTATGTTTTTATTCATTATTTATGCATGGTTTATCCAGAGCAGTGTGAATAATTGATTATTTTTGTTCTCTGGCAGTGCAAAAAAATTAAAACAAATATGTTTTTTTGAAGCAAAATAGAAAAAAGTTAGGAAATCAAACAGTGAAAGGGAAGGAGCAGACTCTTTTGTGTCAAAATGAATGTTTTATTTGTCTCCAAAACAACTGTTTTGTTCCATAAATGCTTTGCTTTTAAGGATGGTTTGAATCATTTTACATAAAATTAAAGGAAATTGCCAAACAAAACAGTTGTAGTTCAGTTCTGGCTTGTACATATCAAAATAATGGGTTTTAAACCTTGTTTCCTTTCCTGTCTCAAAGGCAAAGAGTTTGGTGAAACTGGGACAAGCCTCGCAGGACATGGCTGCTGCCAAAACTGAAATTATCATGAAAATATTTCAACCAAGGCAATGGCCATCCTGGCTCTTGGTTTGTCCATGCTGCACGTGAATTTACAGCTATAAAAATACAAATAAAACTGAATAAACCTGCAGAGGGGCCTCATCCCTCTGTAAACCCACACTTTTTACTTTTTTTTTTTTTTTTTTAATAATTAAAAGCAGACTTGTCCTGTGTGCGAGCTCGAGGATCCCAGGGGCTGGATTCACAACGTAAATGCATTTAAGCTAAAGAGATCTGTATTGATTTGTATCAGTAGAAGATCTGGCCTAGTAGGAACAAACTCCACTTTTCAATGTAGTATTGAATTTTTATGTGTTGAATTCTGTGCTTCAGAATTAAAATCGAGGATTTGATAGCAAAAAAAAAAAAAAGAGAGAAAAGGAGGGATTTGCAGAGATACTGGCATCCACTGTTTTTGCTATCCATGTCTCCTTATTAGCAAAAGCAGCGCTGTAGGGGTGATGTTGATAAAGATAAAGGGCTTTTTGGTTACAACTGGATTCTAATCCAAACCCTACTCTATATGTATTTGGTAATGGTTGACAGCTTTTCGTTATGAAATTCTGAGGGGGAAAAGAATCTATAAACATTCCAGATTTCAAGCCTACCAGTACCTGAAGGGGGCCTACAGGAGAGATGGGGTAACACTCTTTTTTCAGGGAGTGTAGTGAGAGGACAAGGGGTAATGGGTATAAACTGAAAGACATTAGGAAGAAATTTTTCACTGTGAGGGTGGTGAGGCAGTGGCCCAGGGTGCCCAGAGAAGCTGTGGATGCCCCATCCCTGGAGGTGTTCAAGGCCAGGCTGGATGAGGCTTTGGGCAACCTGGGCTAGTGAAAGGTGTCCCTGCCCATGGCAGGGGGAACTGGATGGTCTTTAAGGCCCTTTCCAACCCAAACCATTCTGTGATTCTATAATTCAAGCGTATTCTGACCAGGTCTGTAGCTCATTGAACAGCGTTGCTATTTTTCAACATATTTTCTCCCTTTCTGTCTTAATTCTTTTACTGCTAAAATATATTAGAAATATTATCTATTTTTAAGTCCACTCCAATAGATGTACCCGTGAATTAAAATCAATGCTACAATGAGAATGTATGAATGAATAATAGAAGAAAACCACTAATAGCACATCCATAAGAAGGAAGGGTTCATCATCAGAAGTCTGAGGTGTGGGTTCCCGTGTTGTTTTATTGCACGCTGATGTGCTTTTATCCACTTTAAAGCAAGGTTAGGTTCTTTGTGGCTGAAGTATCATCTGGGATCAGAGGTCCCAGAAAAAGAAGAGCCAGAAAAGGCTGTTTCCTCAGCACGTCGTGGGTCTGGGCGGGATCCATACTGTGTGCCCTTGGCCACTGGCAGAAGGGGAGGGTGACCTTCTGTAGAGGGCTGAGAATTTCTGGTTTTATTAAAACTGCCAGTTTTTAAGTTTATGTGGTGGGGTAATTTCGGAGCAGGTGGAGCCCCTGCTTATAGTGCCCAGGGTTGGGGATGCTGTGGCCAAAAGGAGACCAGGGGAGGTCTCGGTGGTTCTCTGGTGAGGGGTTGGCTCTGTGCCGGGAACCGGGGCTTCCAGCTGCAGGGTTGTCCCTTTGGAGCCTATGCCACTGTCACAGACAGGTTTACAGTGGGATTTTTCTTCGTCGTTACTGGTGAACATACCTCTGCAAGATGGATAATTGTGCTGTTGGAGGCTGCAATAGGTAGGGATGTAACGAGATATGCTTCTTCATCCCCAGTGAGCTAAGAGGTTGAGGTCGGTGGGGATGTGTGTGTGTATATAGGTATGTATATGTATATCCCCTATATCCATATGTTTAGTGTCGATGAAAGAAAAATCTGTGAGGGCAGCTCTGTACAAGCTCTTATTGCATTTATGTTGCTAAATTCTCCCTTATACTCTTGTTCGCTCTGCCTTTCCGGGGGCTGTGCTGCGGGTTTGCTGCCAGACACGTGATGTGATTGCAGGAGCTGCAGAGAGCTGGAGGGGGAGGCAGGGGAGGTCTTTCACCAGCAGCATCTTTCTCTGTGCCCAGGAGGACCTATTTTGTGTTTCACATAGCGTTGCTGGCCTTGGGTGCAGATCCTGCTAAGCCGTTTGGCGGTGCAGTGCCGGGGGGCCTGCCTGTGTATCTGCTATCCCTACAGAAGTACTGCTCAAGAAAAGGAGTCTGGTAAACCGCAGCTGAGCGAGCTTAGCACTTTAGGCTGCACTTGACAAAATGTATTAAAGTGCAGATCTATTCGGAGCATATGGAAAGGGAATAGGACACATGAAGGCATTTCAGAATACTGGCGTGCATAAAAAAGTCATTGCCTGGTACACGCGGTACTTTTATGGAGACACTCAGGCTGGGTAAGTAATAGCATAACAGCACAACTCACACTGCAAATGCATCCTGGCTGTGCCACAAGAAAAGCTGTTACAGGAAACTTTCTCTTTATGCATTTCCCACTAAAGGCACAACACAGAGGTCAAAGGTTTTGCTTTCATGTCTGAACAAGTGCTCTGGCATCTGTTAAGTTAATAATTTTCTGAATGAATTGCCTTTATATCTTAAATAAAAAAAACTTAGAAAAATCTGTTAAAAACTATCCTGATAAAACAAAAACATAACAAACTGGCTAGCCATAGACAAACTGACCCAGCTTATTCTGACAGGATGTGAATTTGTGTTATTGTGTGTGCTGAGAGGAGAGACGATACCCCAACCACAGCTTCCTCAAGGGTGGAGATGTGTTGTACTTAAAGGACAACCTCGAGAGATGGATGAAGTTTATGTCTGTGTGGGAACTTTCCTGGATGGAGGGATGAATCCTTAGCAGAAAGAATGGTGCAACTGACAAAAATACTCTCAGTAATTTGGGGTGGCTTTAATGAAGGTGAGACTGGTGCTATCATGCCTGAGTACCCGTTGTTTATATCTAGTGCTGGAAGGCCAGCTACACAAACATGGAGCATCTTGTGCTAATGCATTAAATCCAGCTTGGCAGGAACCTCACTGTTCCTTTCCAAAGAGTAAACACACACGTGTGTGCACATCTGGGACTGACACTGACGCAGCTTGGTGAACCCGTGCTATAAAACCGCAGCGTTGTAGAGAGCATGATGGCTACTTGCAGGAGCTCAGATGAAGGAGATGCAATAAATCTTGCTTCCCATTCAGGTAGAGGAACCTTCAGATGATGGGATGGCTAAAACAAGTCGATTCTGTTGTCTCAATCCTAGTCCAGGAAAACCAACTGTTGAGTCTCATGAAAGATGAGCTCTTCCCTGAGGAACTGGATGAAAGGTATGTGTGTCTCTGGAGATGCCTGACAGGAGAGGGCCCAAACTTTGTGGCTGAGGCTGGAGAAGATGTTTAGCGATGGCACATCTCCAGGGAAGCCAGGCTTTGTGCATGAGGTGCCAGAGCATGAGCAGGGCAGCAGCCCTGTGCTGTGAATAAACACAAAGCCAGTTCCCAGCAGGGAACCAGGTGGATGGTTATGAAGGGTCTTCTGAGGCTTAATGCCTCTGTAGGCTTGTCTGCACAGAGCAAGTTGAAAACAGTTGGATGTCCTCAGCAGGTGGATGCTGTGCTTAGATATTTAAGTTTTAAAGCCAGCTTGCTGGTTAATTTAACAGAAGTTACTGTTTGAGTGCTTTGGAGACAGGTGAGCAGTGGTGCAGGCTTTTAAAGCAGAGAGGTCAGGAACAAGAAAAATAGAAAAAGGACACTGTGGAGGAGGGAGAGTAGAGGAGAGGAATATGGACCGTGTGAAGGAAGAGGAGATCACCCTGTTTATAAGCACTCTCATCTCAGGTCAAATATTAGTCAACAGGTTTGGGAAAAATGACAGAAGAAAACACACCAGGAAGAAATAAGTATGGGGTGACTGATAGATTTTGTTGAGCTGGATGCTTTTTGTCCTTCCTAGAATCAAGATGAGACGTTTGTGTCGGGAGGCCCCGGGAGGAGGCAGCCCCCAGGCCTGATGAGGTGGGACCCAGCTCTGGCAGCGAGAGAGGGCTCCTGGTTTTTATTTGCGCAGCTGTAGACCAGAGCTCTTCCAGCAATACGGCTCTTCTTGCAAAGAGAGAGGATGCTGAACCTCAACAGGAGTTTCGATTTCCTTCACTTCTGAGCTAGTGCCACTGAGGGGTTTGCACAGCTCCTCTGTTGCACTCACTGGCTGTGGTAATAAATAAAAAAGAGATCGCCCAGGTGTATCCAAAGCCAAACTTTCATCTGCAAACTGCA
This sequence comes from Pterocles gutturalis, assembly GCF_000699245.1. Taxonomy (NCBI): domain Eukaryota; kingdom Metazoa; phylum Chordata; class Aves; order Pterocliformes; family Pteroclidae; genus Pterocles; species Pterocles gutturalis. The sequence goes on from NW_010120997.1 coordinate 39,196, forward strand.
TCTTTGATAGTGGGATCATTATTCACTTATAAAGAGCTTAGACAAAGATGAGGAGTAGTTCAAATCCAGGGCAGAATTCCTGTCATGCAGGTGGATGCTGAAAAACAGGACTGACTTGTGTGTATGCTGTGTTCAATAACAGAAAGGCTGGGATGAAAGCGTTTCACAGGCTTCTCTGCCTCACTGAAGGCTTGATTGAGAACATAAAACTCTATGTGTGGACAGAAGTTGTTTAAAATAACTTTTAAACACAGTCAAGTCAGTAATTTTCTTTGTAATTTTTCCAGCTGGTTATGTGCAAGTGACCTCTGGAGAGTATTTTCTGTACTCTTAAAATCGGGAGTTAAGTTATATGGCTGAACCAACTATATTTAACTAAACATTTGCTTTTGCAACATAAAGGCTACCCATTTTTTGTCTGATAATCACTATAACAGAGAAATATGGCATGCTTATGTAACATCTGATATTGGGTTTAACTAGCTACCATTCTTGAATCTTTGATGGTTTGGGTGGTATTCTAGATAGACTCTGCTCAGAAACCTAACCAAATATTACCTGAGTGCTGTTCATCAATAACCTGTAACCGATTGCATTAATAATGAGATCAAGTACCATAAGACTTACCTTAATTCTCCTTCTCCCTGCAGCCATCTGTCCTCCCTTACTGTGGCAGTCCTTAACTCCAGGGACAGGATCCTTTCTCTTTGAGGTGGGCGTCCTCTTCTGGTGGACTTATACAGCTTGAGCAAGTCATGAGGACTCCTATTCTAGTCTTCTGAGAGAAAAAAGGCACTTCTAAGGTGTGATTAATTTCATCCAAAACCAGATGTTTAAAGGAATGAGATGAATAGCGCTCTGGGAGTGCTTATTTTGGTCTTGCCTTAGATGTAGCATTCACGTTGTCTAAATATAGATGTGATGAATCTGATCCTTGGTGTCATTCTGTTAGATCTGAAGTAAAGACTGTTACAGTCGATGGAAATACTCTTATGTAGGTGTGCTTATATCCTACATTGATCTTATTCCCTGTTCCTTACTGTGCATTTTAATTTGAGCCAATACTGTCTCCTCTTTCAAGAGGTGGAGAGAAAACACAGTCAATTACACCATGAAAGCCACGAAGCTCTTTCAGCGATACAAACTGACTGGGAAGTTATGTTTGAAACCATTTTCACCCATTCCATTGAAAAAATACTAGAGAGCGTGCATCCCTATAAAATAATGATGGGCAGAATATACTGTCTGAAAGTATCTCTCCTACTCCATACCATTTAATCAAGAAGCAGTGAGTGGAACTGGCCTAACATTTACAAAGGGAGAACTGACACAATGCATATTTGAACACCATGAGAAATAGCATCACCGGGGACACAGAGTGAGTTTAGTTAATAATGAATGGCACATCCTATAAAATACCATTACACAGTGTTCAAGGCCCAAGAATGATGACATAATTATTAGGAGACTGGGAGATTAAGATATAATTTAAAAAAACATGACAGGGGAGGGTGTAATTGGGGAGACAAAATACACAGGAAGTTTGTAATTTACATGTCAAAATACCTTTTTCATGTTTTGATTGGATTGGACGCCGCCTTTCCACTTCATTTATCTTGGCTTCAATTAGAGGCAGGAGAAATGACATCTCATGTTCATATTCTTGACACACACTGCTCATAGACACTTTCTAATTCTAACAGACAGTGAGGGGAAAAGGGAAACTCGATTCTGCCTCCGTCATGGACTTCTTAGTTAACCCCTAATTTGTTTCTAAATGAGGCTGTCACTGTGGTTCAAATGAATATGCGCTTAGGAATCAGGGTGTGCGTTTGGGTATTAGCTTGTAGGCAGGGCTTTGTGTGTCGCATGGCTCGTTGTACCCAAAAGCTGCTTAGTTGGGAGGGGAGGGGGGCGAAAAAAGCTAAGAGCAGTTTAGCCCCCAAAGAAGGACTTTTCTATATGAATGGTGCAGACTTTTTTTTATCAGAACAGCTATATTCACAGTGCATTTGTAATCATACAGAGCCACCTCCAAAGCAGAGGATGTGAGTTGTGATTTTCCCCTTTGGCAGAATTTTTGCTCTTTTTATTTTCTGTCTGTCTCTTTTATCTGGTGTCACCATGTGTTTCCCATCGAGCTCTGAAGTCTGCTTCCATTTTTTTACAGGAACTGTGCTCTGTTTTACACCCATCCCCACCCAAACACATACACTAGAAATGTCAAAGGTGTGCTTGAGATAAAGCCATGTGTTTCATCAGAACTGAAATATCTGCTCACCTGAAGGCATGTACTGAAGTTTTTCCTCTCTTGGCAACTATAATTACTCTTTTAATTCTTCTTGTGCATCATCTCAAAATCTGAGTTTTGGATTTCTCCAAAAGCTATTGATTTTTGTTTTGTTTCTTTGCAGAGAGGAGTGCACAATTCGAGGTGCCAGAAAGGGGGCAAAAGTTTGCAACTCTGTGGGACTTTTGACCTTTAAAATGGGGGGGCCTTCAAAGCAGACCAAACTGGCCAGCTGCAAACAGAGATATTCAAAATCATCAGTCACTCTTGAAAATATGGGAGGCAAATTTCGGGCTTATCATTAACACTATTCATTGAATTTCCTTATAAAGCAAAATTGCTCCTGGAAATGCTAATCAGGAAGTATCAGAGAAATAGCAGTCCTTGAGAGACCTCCTCTGAGAGGGCCTTTGACTCAGCAGACGGAGAGAGAAATCAGAGCAGCTGTATGAAGCCTCTGCGTATTCTGTGTGTCCTGAACTCTATCAGAAACCCCAGAAGTGACATCAAGCTGGATGAAGTGGGCAGGACTGCTGTTGCTAATGCTAATGCATTTTTGATATTTAAGCCACCCTGCAGCCATGCTGGGATCATTCACCATAAGGCTCCCTCTAATACTGGCGGGTTCACACTAGTCCTACTACAGAGAGATCTGAGTTTCTTGAAGATGGCTTCAACTGCAATGTAAAAAAAAAAAGAAGGGAAAAAAAAAAAGGGCTATGAGATAAATAACTGACTTAAGAAATACAGTTTTGGGTCAGACCAGTCATTCATCCAGCCTGGGTGTCTTAGACTGCCCCCAAAACACATTGTCCAGGAGGAGTATGTGACTCTAGCCACCTTCTGCAGCCCTTTTGCTTCAAACTTCTCCAGTATCCATAATCATTGGATTAAAGATGTTACAGGGTACATTCCTGCCTAGCCCTTTGATGGACCTGTTGTCTAAGAATTTCTTTAATCCCTTTAAACCCTGCAGATCTGTCTGCCTCCACAACCTCCTGGGGCAGCAGCTTCCGGAAGTTGACCAACAGTAGCGCTTCACATAGTTTTTGCAAACTGCTTTTCAGTAAAGCAGCCTAACATGCATTGTAAAGTTTACTAGCCACACCTAGAGATGCTGCGTTGAATGCCTTTGGAGTAAAATGTTATGTAGCTTTTAAATATATATTCGTTTGAGTCAGAGAAATGTCCCACTCCTCTGCAATCTCCAGGATAATATGGTCTGATCCTCCCAACATGTGTTTGTGTATGATGTAAACTATGCAGACAGTCTGTAGGCAGTCAGTAGGACTGTGTGTAAAGTTATTAGGGTACGTATTTGCTAGTTGAGGAGCTGTCTAACTTTTCCTGAAAGAATTGTGTCCCCAACATTGGTTGTGCTGTCCCAGCTCCCTACCAAACAATGTAAAGTAAATAAGAAATAATAATAATAAAAAAATCACCCTAAAATAACTGTGGCTGCCAGGCAGAACTTTGACATGGTAAAGGGAGTTGTCTCAGGTTTTCCGCAGTCTAACAGACACCTTGGTAGGCTGTGGATTTTACGTGAAAGAACTCAGATTATTCATGAGTGAGTGAAAACCAGGAGAAGGAATAACTCATGGATTAGCCAAGCCACCAAATCCATTCTCAGCTCATGTTAGCTAAGTTGGTTGAACTCTGAACAATTTCACTCACCCTTCATTTTATATTTATTTGAATAAAAACGATTCCCATGCATCCATGCCATTTCTGCTTAACACTGACAGGTACGACAAACCTTTCCAATGTGAGTACTTCCTATGGCTGATTTTGGTTTTTCATGTATCTTGTTTGATTATACTTGGGAGGTCAGTACAACCTCACATTGACTGTCCTAATAAGAATTACACAAAAGAGGAGTATACTCTGACAGTAGACTATCCTTAGAGACGAATAGTTTACCATGAAGAGGCTTGTGGTTAGAAAATTATGCTTGCCACTGTGTTGCATGACCCACTTTGAGCAGGAATAGATTGATCATCTGGAAAAAAAGCCTTGGTCAGGCTAAAAGAAAGAACGTGCAATAGAAATCGGTGTGGTATGTCTTTATTTCAATATTCATCATGAACAAGGACAAAATGGAAAATTCAGTCCAAGGGCCTTAACTGAAGGCTGTGGTACCCCAAAGACTCAGGCTAGCACACACTGCATACATCATTAGGCCACGGGCAACAACACACTGAAGCCCTGCCCAAATTTCAATTCTTACACTTCAAATAGTCTCAGCTCTCACCAGACAAATTAATATTTAATGCACAAGTGCACGCGGTAATATTCCCAACTGTGCAATCTAATATTAACAGCTATTTCATAAACCAACAAGGCCGATTCAATTGGTGACCATTTAAACTATAACAGGCCATTAAACCATAAAAGCAGCCATGAAAACATGATTAAGATACATGTTTGTCAGTCCATCACTGAAAAAGGGAATATCAGTACAAAAAGTCAGCTTAGAGTTCCAGCAAGGCTGTTCAGAACAATAAAGGGAGTCATGAAGCAAATTCCTTCTTGGAGTTGCAGTTTGGGTCTTAAGAGCAAAGTAGATCCCACCCACAAGAATATATATTTTTAAATAACCTTAAATGAAGCCATGAGAATATGTGGCACCTTCTAGCTTTCATGGACTTCTCTCTGGATGTGCCTACAGAATCCTTCTGTTTCTGTGCTAATTCTGTGAGGGCTACGTGATTCGTGGGTGGCAGTGGAGTGGAGTGGGAAGGCGATGTCACCCCTGGCTTTAGGAAGTTTCTTGTGAAGTAGTAGACTAATAGAAAGGGCTCCCCAAAGTTCTCTTAAATATCCTCCTTCATCTAAATAAGTATTTCAAAATATACAGGGGCTCAGTCTGTGGTTTAATACATGCATTTTTGAAATTGGTGTTTTTGGAGGTAGGAACAACCTATTGATAGATGACTTGCAGGTGACAGGTTGTAGTCAAATTTGACCCAAAGCAGAAGTGACCAAAAGCTGGTGGAGTTTGATGTCTAATCTGAAATTACCTGTTTGTCTCCTTGGAAGTCTGAGAAGTTACTCAAGTCAGAAAAACCAGCACCACAGATGGTACCAACTGTCACTCCTTGTTGGCAATCACATTAGAGAGGGCAAGAACCTGAGCAAAGCTTTTCAGGGACAGGACTGCAGCTATCTGTGTGCTTGCCTGCTTGTCTGTTGGAGCTGGTAAAAAAGGTAAATCTGATTTGTGAAAAAAAAAAAGTGTTCAGAACATACTGATTGCTTACTAAAAAAAAAAAAAAAAAAAAAAAAAGATTTTGAAGATAAAAGATACAGCTTTCTGGCCTGGTTTTCAGTTCCTGGTTTTTCTTCCTGTACACTGTCCTGTTTCTACTTTTTTTTTTTTTTTTTCCTGTCACTATTTTGATTCTGAAGTAAGGATGGAGAGAATAAAAGAAGGAAAAAAAAGTCCAGCTCAAACTGAATTAAACCAGACATCCTCTCACAGACTTCATATCTAGATTAAAATTTTGTGTGTGCGTGTTTATTCCACTGAATAACTAAAAATTATCTAAAAAGTCAATTTATGGATCAAAGTTTTGTCCTTAGCTGTCTGATTATCTGTCAATGACCCTTCTGTAGGAAACTACCCAGGCAGGTGAATGACCCAGCTGGGGTTCATAATCCTTTGCTGATTTCTGTAGAAGAAGGCTCTGGTCCTAACTACACACTGTGGCTACAATGGGAAAGGAGGACAGAGTGGAGAGTCTGGTAGTGTTTCTTGATGCTCTGAATTAATCTGTTCTCTTCCATAAACTCCTCCTCAGAGGAATCCTGTTGCCAGCTTTTCCACCCTTCATGGAGTGCATGCCATTGCCTCGGTGTACATTGACATAAGCCACAGGGATACCTGAGGGTCAGCTCATGGAAATCAAGGTGTTTGACCTGCGATCTGAAACATTCTGGGAGACACTGGATGGACTGAGATGTTGAAAATACAGTGATCAGATTCCTCTTCATTCAGGCTCAGACACAGAAAGTCAGAGTGATTCAGCAGGGGAAAAAATGTGTAGCTCTCCATGGACCAGTCCTTGCTAGGATGAAGGAACTTTGTTTCTTTACATGATGGAGCTGTAATAGTGATAATGATATCACTGACTGGAAACAGCCTAAATTTTCATGTCAGTATGACAAGTAGGAAGAGAGATGCCTCAGGTAAAGCAAACAGTGAGTCAGATGTCTCTTCAAATCAGACAAGGCAGCTTAAGGGATATATTTTTGGCCGGTGAGCTGCCTGGAGAAGCAGCTGAGCGGCATCATCCAGACTGCGGAGACCTGGCAGCACCTCTGAGCTCCCAGACTTAGGTGTGCTTCCGGGCTGCATACGGGGGCAAAAACGAGCTGTGCTTCACTCCCTAGGTCTTCTGTCCCTACCTGCACTTTGCTTTCTACTGAACAAGAGAAATGTGGGTGCATGAATATTAAAAGCTGTAGCATATCCAGATCAGGTGCCTTAACTGGATGAGTGGGGACCAGAGCCCTGCAGCGTGCCACCGTGTTGCTCACTGCTCGCTCTAGAGATGACCAGAAGACGTTGATCTGTCCCTGTTTTGCAGGTGGATGATCACTGGCAGTTCACTTCATCTCTCCTTGCTTTGATTTCCACACCTGTAAAGAACAGGCAAGATTTTTTTTCCTTCTTTTAAAAAATACTTGAAAATCTTCCTCCAAAAAGTGCAAAGTGACAAGTAGAAGTTATTACTCAAAAGTATTTTCTGTCTCTGATTGGCACAGCCTGGGTTAATTCTGAGCTGTCTGTCCTTTCCTTGGGAGGTGATCTTTTGCAGACTTTGTGATATTGCTGTGGGAAAAGTGCTGTATTTTTGTACAGTATTATTATTGGCTTGGAAATAACCAACATGAAATGATTTCTTCAGGTTTTCTAGCAGGAATCCCAGTTATTCTCTTCTGCTGCATTACACAAATACGCAACATGTGATGCTACCCAGTGGTGGGAGACAGCAGCTTCATAAATAAATGCAAATGATAAACACAGGACATGTTCTGTGGCACTAAAAGCTATTCCTATAGAAGTATTGCTGTTAGTAGGAATGGATGGCTTTGTTTTCACCCGTGTTACAGAAGTGATATTGGAATTTTAAAAAGATCTAACAGAAAGAGAAATGATTTGTAGGGAGTTTGTTAGCTTTAGAAGTCACATGTGAAAACTTGGCTTAGAGTCTGCCGTTTTGGGGGACTGTGCTTTTATGGGCTAAGGAAAATATTTCCTTTTCTTGGCCGTTGAAGCTTTTCACTGTTCTCTGGTTATGTTGCCGTGCTGAGCTACAGACCCCAGTGTGAAGTCAATTATATACTCGTGCTGCTTTCAGATTCACTTACCCAGCCATGATGACTGTCTGTGAGCAAAATCCATCAGAGAGTTATTATTTCCAAAGCAAAAGCCTCAAATGTTCGGGCATCTAATCTGCTCCTGAAAATCAGCACCTGTTCTCAAAAACACAAAACATCAAATGACTTATTATTTTGGATGCTTGGAGGCTGGAAACACTTTTGAAATCTTGTCTGTAGCTTGACAGTTCAGGGTTGTCTCAGGTCCACTGGCCAGTATTAGGCAGTGTCAGAGGCACAATGTATTACCTGTGGTACAAAAGGTCATCTGGATCATGTTATAATTACATGAACCTCTTAATTGTGCACCGTGATACCCACAGTAATGCCAGTAATGGTGTAGGTAGCATGCTAATTGGCTGTATAAAATGAGTGTTTTAAGCAGTGAATCTCTAGCTGTCCTAGTATTTATGACATGCACGCGATTAGCAAACGTGCTTCTTAGCTCTTCTAGATATGTGATTCTAGCCACAGTTTTAAGTCTGGTGTTGGATTTCTTTTTTCACTTTCAGGACTTGGGGTATTCAGGCTTAGGTTAGTTCTCTGTGGCTATTTTCCCTGCTTGCCTCCAGCATTTGCTTCTTCATGTCATAGTTTAAAAGCAATTAGACCTAGTCATGGTGGTCCTTATTGCAGGGGTGTCCCATCTAAACAGACACTATGGCTGCTCTTGTAGCATCACGGCAAACCTTTTGGTATTCCAGGGGTAATTTCTGTCTTGGCCTAGAGAAAGCTTCTGATTAATTTACCATTTTACGTAGCTGTGGTCCTAGTGCATTATTTTTTAATCATAGACAATCAGCTTAAAGATGTTTACTTGCCACAGTTCCCAAGTTCTTGGAAGTTGCTGAGTCACTGAGTTCAGCAGCTATATAAGAAACTTGTCTGAATGTTGGCATCAGGTTTGAACTATTCACCCAGGCTTCTCCTATGGCCAATTGAGAGAGAGGGAGAGGCCTGTCTGGAGGTATGTTTAGTTATTTAGGATGAAACACCATAGACAAGAGGCCGTTAAACTGAGCTAGAGTTAAGTGAGATGAATGCCATCTATTATGGAGAATGTTCAACAGAACATCTTCACTTGCCTCCACACTCTACAGACCAGAGTATATTTCCCAGTGCGTTTTAACAAACTTAATGCTGAGCAGCAAGGAGTTTCTCTCCTATCATCTGGCTGGAATATCACTGGAGGGACTGAGCTTTGTGTGTCCTATATTCCTGCAAAGTCAGGGAATTTTGCAAAGTACATTTCTTAGTGACTCAAGAAGTGGATTGTGCCCATTTTTCATAAAAAGCCCTAAACCCCACAGTTGTACTTGCAAGTTTAATCTGAGAGAGGAACCTCTCTCACCCACGCCCCAAATAATCCAATTTCTCTTGACACAATTGCCAAGGACAAGACTCACAAGTTTGACTGTTCCTCTTCAGATGTCCACCTTCCTGAAAAACTGCTGCTTTGTCAGTGTTGATGAAACAACTGGGAAAAAAGTTTGTCCAGAAATACTGATCCTGTTATGGTGGAACCTTTTAAGGCCAGAACATCTTAACCTGAGAATATGAGAGACGATCCTACAAATTAGTGAGATTTACTGCACAGACAACTTGATCAAGTGACAGAGAAATTAATAACTTGATGAAATGAAGGCTCAATAATTTATCTTCATCCTTAAAAATGAATTGGCCTTTTGGGAAACCTTCCTGTGGCCATTGTAGTGAAGGAGTATTTCATACCTACTGCATCATCTTTGCACCACTGCATATGACTATGCCAGTCCAGCGTTATGGAAATGACATTGCAGGAAAGCCAAAATGAGTCAAGGTAAATCTGTACCACTTTCCATCAGCTCAGGATTTCTTGCTGCTGGGCTGCCCATGCTGACGTTCCTGTCCCCTTCCAGGCACTAATGTCCTTTGGAGCACTCTTTGAAATATGGCAGTCAGGACAGGGAGCAGGGCTCCGACAGTCCTTCCATGCAGGACACCAAAACACCTACTGGGACGCTCTGACAGTTCTTTTAGAAATCAGGATGGGATGGCACAAAGCAGGGACATCTGGCAGGTTCAACAGAATGGATCAACTGCAGATTCCCCTGTTGGTGAACTTGGCCGGGAAGCTTTCAGCAGATGTTTGTCCTTAGGCATTGAATGCTTTCTGGATGCATCTTTCCTCTGCCTCTCAGGAGCAAATGCCAGCACAATGGAAATTCACATAAGCTCGCTGACCAACATTAGGAAGTGTTGACCTGACGATGGGCTTCAGCATGTCAACTGGGTTCCTTGAAAGAACAGAAGCTAATACCTCCTCCAGGGAGTTACCATGAAGAAATTCAGAGTATGAGGAGCATTCACGTTGTGTTTGTCAGCGGTTGTTAGGTACAGTCTCTTTTATTTTTGGAACAATTTCATCTTTCCCGATGTCTATGATTTTAATGCTATATTGACTCTGCTCTATATACTTTCAAGCAGGTATATTAAAAATGCAAGAGGAACTGCATTTTGAAGGGGGGGTGGGAGAAAAGAAAGAAAATAATTATTGTTACACATTGGAGCATATTAATGAATACATTAATAATTGATCCACTGTTATGTTTTCCCCTAATAGTCATCAAAATCTGTATAAACCTGCACTACAATACATAACATCTCATTACAACGTTTGCTCAAAAAATCAATGCATATCTAAGTTATTTGTGTCAAAACTCATTTATTTCCACAATAACATGGACTGTCAAACCTTGACATCCTGTTAATAACATCCAGTGCATTTGCATATTATTCAAATATTTCCTTTTATGAAATGGGGGACTTTTACTTACACCGTCCTACTTGCAGTGCTTCATATATTTGCACATTAGCTCAATTCACACAGTTATAGAAGGGTTACCTGTGGCAACTAATTATACTGCACTTTATGCATATTAATGAGCCTTGTGAGCAGCCATCCTCTGTTCTGTGGTGAGATGAGGGGGAAAAAAATAACAGTGTAAGTGGGAGACCTATTACAGGCAAAATGCAGGCGAGTGGAAGGCAGATATTTTATAATGTTTTCTCTTTGATGCCCACAGCCTTTCAGAACAGACTAACCTGAGTGGGAAAAATACCTCACAGCAGTCCCAGCAGCTTTGAGGTCAGATGTGAAAAATATGACTTTTTTTTTTCTTTATTTCTTTCTTGTTTTTTTTTCTTTTCTTCTTCTCCCCCTTTCTTCCCCCTCTGCTGCTACCTTTAGTTTCTGGATCGTGTCTTTGCAAGGTGCTGAGTGCTGCCCTCAACCCCAGTTGAGATCAGCACATCACAAGATCAGGCTTTTCATGCGTAGCCTAAAGCCACCATCTGCCCTCTGATGAAGTCATCTTGAAAAAGGCCTTTTCACCTGCATAGATGAGAGCGACATGTTTTGTTTTGAAGGAGCGTTTCAGCAGCACATGCTAGCAGGAAGGGATCCCCAGCTGTAAGGCTGCTCAAGCGATTCCTGTGACCAGGTGTCACAAGGACAATAAGAAGAGTTGAGCCATGAGAATGAGAAGAGCTGGCAGCCCCGCTGCAATACAGAGAAGGGCCACATCCTGTGCATGCAAATGCACACACAGCGATAAAGCTTTCTTCCCCGCTGTAAAAGCAGGCAAGCTGTCAGCCTAGAGGTCTTGCAAAGGGCAAAAACCATTGAAGGGGTGCGTCAGAGTGTTCTTGGAGGGCACACAGTGCTAAAGGCTGAGCCACACTTCCTTGCTGGGGTGTTTCTTGAGGTTGTTTCCACCTACTTTAAAAAAAAGAGAAAAGCTCCCGCATTGACACAATGGAAGACAGAAAAGGAAGATTTGATTTTATGCAACAGCAGATGTCTCCTAAGCAGTAATCACAGTGTCAGATAGAAAAACTAATCATATTTCAGTAGCTTGTTCAGATCTCTGATTAAAATTCAGTGATACCATTCCTGGATCCTGAATTGCAACAGTCATCAGAAACAAAAGAGAATGTATCATAATTAATGCAATTAAAAGAGCCCTTTCCCTTCTCTCTCTTTTTCTGGGTAAACTATGCTGACCTTACCAGAGATTAAAATTACTCTCCTCAGGACTAAAATCTGATTCAATGTGGGAGTAAGAAATTCCAGCTCTTTATAGCCATCTCCAGGATGTGAGTACGTGGGGTCTTGGTTCCTTATGCCCTTTGGAAGAGGGGAGAAGGTAGATGGAGCTGTGCATCCCGCCTCCCTGATTTTCTGCCGCATACGGCTCTATCAGCGATACGGTTATTTCCACTTATAGATGTAGTCAGGACTGGCAGTTAGCACCCCAGTCTAGCCTTTGTAGGACAAGCCAAATCTCCAGATTCTGATTTTTTTTCACAGTCAGTCCCTGGGCAACCTGCCATACAAATCAGCCAGAATTTGCTGACTAAATCCCATCTAAAACCAGAGCACGGTCCATAGTTGGAGTGTCAATGGAGTGCTCAGGGCTGGAGAGATGGAGATGTGGATGGTGCTGGGCAACCCTGGGGCAGTTCCGTGCCCATCAGCCAGCCTGGGAAGAGAGCTGAATGGAGAAATCAAGATGTGCATGTTGAAGAGTGAAACCAGGCAGTACCACTTCATGCTGGTCGCAATTTCAGGTCTGATATCAGTGAGTTTTCACAGGGAACGCTTTCATTGAGGTTTTATTTGGCTTTATCTATGAACTATTTTTGATCAAAGCGAGACTGAAAATTATTTGAACAATAAACATTAAATATAAAATAGAAAAATAGTTTATGCTAGATGAATGTAGGAGAATATTTTTGTAGAAAAACAGCTATATCAGTTTTGTGATGGAGGACTGGAGGAGAGGGTCTTGCAACAACAGGGATATTTGATCATCCTTTCCCTGTTCAGACCAGCTGGAACAGCAATGCCCGCTTCATTTAAAACAAGGCTATATGAATTCCTTTTTACTTTACAATGGACCTTGAAGACTTTTGTGGACTGTGTATGGTTTAATTCAACATCTTGGATAGGCAGGAAGCTCCATTTGCTTGTTGTTACAAGAGTTTTGCTCTAGTGGAGGTCTTCAGGGTAATTATTTTGTTCTGTGTCGCACATCATCTCTGAGAAAAGAATAGGAATTGTGAGTGAAAGGCTAGGTAAGAGATACAAGCATAATTTTATTCTAGAGCTTCTGAACTCTGAGTTTCGACTATTAGGTGTTAAAAAAATATACTCTGGTACTTCACTAGAAAAGCTGACAACCTGCTGTCTTATTAACATGACTCTAACGTGTCTGAGAGATCCAGCAGAGCAGATTGATTATGTTCATGTCTCAGCCACAGTACTGATGATGATACGCTCGTAAATATATCAATGCATCAGGAGCTTTGAGTGCAGAAGTCTTTCTGTGACATTTTCTGAATGAGATATGAAAATGAGAATGCTTTGTGTGTCTGCTCTACTCAAGTAGCTAAGTCGAGAAGGCTGCGCTGTTAGGCAGAAGTGCACCTGGCAGCGACGATGAACTGTGTGGTCCTGGTATCTGTATTGTAGAGATGTCACTGAGACAAGCAATGCAATGGCTGGATCTGCAGATTCCCAGAATAAGAAAAAGTCAATTTATAAAGGCTGTTTTCTTCCTGAAGGAACAATAAGTGAATCATGCCTAAGCTGAGAGATTGACCCCACTGGTTCAGTTCTATTTCTGGTGCAAGGCAGCAGGATAGGCCAGGAGAGGAAGTGGCTAATTATTGCCTTGAGGCAGGTTAATTACCACAGGTAAGGAGCATGGCTACAATCAGAAGTATCTGTCTTTACTTCTTTTCTTTTATATATTTTCTATGTGACTAGGCGAGTCATGTAGTGTTTTTTTTGTTTGTTTGTTTTATTTTTTTTTTTTAAAAAAAAACACACCTAGATGTAAAATGGGAATAATAGTGCTTTCTGTCTTCTGTCCTTTCCCTGGCTACCCACCCATATTGTGTCTGGCACAAGGGAGATCTGAGCTCAGCTGATCTCTCCATGTGCTAAAACAATAAACTGAAAAGGTAGAGTAATAACAGCAGTTTGGGACATCATGCACAGGTTACTGCAAAAAGATGACCCAGGAATGAACTTTTCAGTTGGCTGAGGCTTGGCTCTGAATTTTCAGGTTTGAAGTCCCGAGGGACTTTGTAAGCAAGCACAGGGCTTCAGACAAGGAGAATAGTGGCACGCAGTTGGGCATCGGGGATCCCATTTCATTTTTTGCTTGTGACAATTGAACTATTCTACTAACACCATCTATTCTTTGGACTTCCGTGCTTTGTGAATTAATCACGGGTATTTATACAGGTTAACTTAAAGCACCTAATTAAATACCATTTTTTTAAGGCCAGTTTTTCTAGAGTCATGATATAACCAAAGCAGACAGATCCCCTGCAGCACCTAAAGGTTGTTTTGGTTTGTGTTCAGGAATAGCTTTTCCCTCCAGCAGCTACCAGAACACTGCGGGAGACCAGGCTTTTACCTTTGCATCAGTGCTAGCAGATGTGGACTCTTCCAGAGCTTTCGGGATAACGGGCAGCTGCATTCAACCCTGTAGCAAATTCTTCAGGCATGTTCACCCAAAGAGGCAGTCCCTGCAGTAACCAGGTATCCTCACCACTCTGGGGCGGGGGGCAGAGAACATATGAGACTGAAATGTCATTTTAGCTTTGAATTTCTTTTGATGCAGAAGTGAATATCAGTCAATGACAGTGGGAGGGGAAATAAACTCCCTCTTCTTGCTGAGAAACATGGTAACCAAGAGAGGAAATCGAAGACAGACTAGACACTGGGATCATTCGAGGAGTCCATGTGTGGTCCAATCTGGCAACAACACCCACACGTCCTTACAGGAGTTCCCTCTCTGCTCAGGCCTGTGCTGCCAAGGACACGTTGGTGCTGCAGAGTTTATTGCAGCCGTGGCTTTTAGGGGAACTGAGAGCTTCTGCAAACAGCACCACTGCAACCCTGACACTTATGGGATTTTATTGCCCTTGGCAGCAATTCTTCCCTAATGTAAAACTGAGCTACTGTATCTTACAGGAAAGGACCTAAACAATGATGTATTCAGGCTGATGGGACTGGATTAACCCATTAATAAATAGGAGGTGAAGAGAGCAATCTTGTTGAACGTAATGTATGCTAATGATGTGACCTGGCTAATGGAGCCCTTTTCTATATTCTGTCATTGCACACATCAATTATGCAGCCTCAATTATCATCCTGTTTTTGTATCGTGTGGCTGAGAAATGAGAGACTTAATAGAGATGTTTCACCCAGTAAAATGCCTGATTAGGTTATGAAAGCAGAAACTCAAGGAAGAGAAGAAAAAAAAAAAACTTTGTTACATTATATCCTGATTTAATTAGCCAAAAGATATTATTCTCAGTAAGGGCCTTTGAAGTTGTAGAAATATTGCTGTAGGCTTGGCAGCAGAGATGACTGTCTTCATACCTACAGCAGATACACTGACATAGCGCTTACGTACAGACAGATCTTAGCGAGGCATTGCAAATTAGGCCAAGATCATTGTTTACTCCGTGTGGGTAAGGTTCCTGATTAAGGGGAAAAGGAGGAGAGAGACTTTTGAGACTCCGAGCTGCAGTTACATCTAGGAGGAAAACAACAGCAAGCCCGTGCTCCTAGTGACAGTGACGCCTTGGTGCACGGGACAGATTGCAGGGTGTGTGATGGCAGTTCTCAGATAAATATATTTCCCCCTCTTTGCTGGGTGGGTGGTCCTCTCCATCCCTCTTCCTCTTGCTTTTTT
The DNA here is from genome assembly GCF_000699245.1 of Pterocles gutturalis. Lineage (NCBI taxonomy): Eukaryota > Metazoa > Chordata > Aves > Pterocliformes > Pteroclidae > Pterocles > Pterocles gutturalis. The sequence goes on from NW_010120997.1 coordinate 54,628, forward strand.
TTTCCCTTTTTTTTTTTTTTTTTAACATGCAGGTTGCACTGAGTTACCTTAAGTTTTACTGGCCTTGGGATTCTGTGTCCCTGTCACAACGCTGGTGATGGGGACACATCAGGTTGATTGAAATCTGCCAGGTTCACTCCTTGTTGCCTCAGGATGGTTGCAGGTATTTCTTGTGTTTCTGACATGGATACAAGTGATAGTCAGCCCTGTGGGACAGGGGAGGACCTTGGAGACAACCCAATGCGTGATGAGAAGTTACCTGAGGGAAAAAATGGAAAAAAAAATGCCACTGTTTGGCAGTAGCTGAACCCAACAGGTGAGTTGTGACCCTCAGCTTGTGCTAGACAGAATCTGTAGCTTTTGACAAGGTGGGAAAAAACATAGTGGAGAAGGAACTCAGCAGTGGGTTGAAGGTGGACTGAGTTGAGTCATCTCTTCAGTCCTTAAGGCAGATCCAGACTCCGTGGCCTTCAGCAGCATGATGACTGCACCAGGGAGAAATCTGTCCCTTCCAAACCTGCTCTGAAGGCAGCTCTTGGAGTTTTCTTCCATGGTGGCAGGAGCATAACTAAAAACTCAAATGTTTCATTTTGTTTTAGAAATAACCAGGCAGCTAGATCCCTGATAAAAATCACAGGCTTGATTCACATGGTTTTTGACTGAACTGCAGTCACACAGAAAGTGGGTGTAAAGCAAGGGTGAATCAGGTCCTTGGTGTGTGTCAAAGTTGTTAGTTCTTTCCTTCCCTCAGGGTCTCGCCTGCTGTGATGGGGAATGATGTCATGCTCATTGAGAACATGATCGGAATTAAAAAATGCCCAGAGTGCTATATTTACTCATCTGTTCTTGGCCACTCCATCATCTACTCTTGGTAAATAAATTTGGAGACTCAGGGACAAATAAACACCTGGGCCAAATATCCCAGCTGGGCTTGAGTGCCTCTGCTTTTGGGTGTCTGTCCGGAGAAGCGTGTTTATGGCCTGACTCCGAAGAGCTGAGCTTGCAGCTGAAGCTCCTCTTAACTGCAGATGTCTGTCGCTTCTAAAAATGGTTGATACTGACCTCAGCTTTTAAACGCCTCCCTCTGCAGCAGCCAAATAAAACAGCAATAAAATGGTGATTTGCTAACTCAGAGCAGCATGTTGTCACAAGCTGTACTTTATCACTGGTGCTAGCAGGCTACGTAACTCAGTGTTAAGTTTCCCTCTTATCATACACTTTGTGGACTATTAAGCCATCTTCAGATGTCCTGTTTGTACCACCCCACTGGTACGCATCTGTGATCTGATGTGCACAAGAGGTAGCACCAAAGAGCAGGAGTCATGTATCCGAGGTGGCTGAAATTGGTCAGGTCACTTGCTGTCTGCCTAAGGAATGGTAATTAAAGAATAGGGTCTGTGGTGAAATGAATTTCATTGATTTTTTTTTTTTTTTAACTGCCCCCAGCACCAGTTAGCTAATTTTGTGCAGAAAAGAGATGTCTGAAACTTTTGAGGTGCTGTAGGAATTTTAAATTTGAAAACAAAATAAGAAAGCAAAGGTTTTTGCATTAAGAAAGCTATTGCTAGAAGCAGTAAGGTGGATTGATTCTTTTCTCTTACAGGTTTTTGAATGGTGACGTTTAAATAGTAGAAAATGGTGGCTTTACATTTCTACATGCCCCCTTCTTGCACATATACACTCCTCACAAGCCTTATTGCAAACTTCAGTTTTAATTTGAGTTTCTTTGTGGCCAGGAGTGGGGTCATGCTTTTGAAGTCTATGCTTCATTACTGCTTTGTGTACTTTCCTATTAACTTCAACACAGTATCCAGCTTATCATTCCTTGATCCTTCATGCATCTCAAATGCAACACTAACTGCTAGGCTGCATGTGTTCCCTGACCTTCTTTTCATTTCTATACAATGTCCATATGATCTATCAGAGCTTTGAAAATTCAACTGCAGGGTAGAGATTTCTTTGCCAGAATTGATCCTTCTCTTTTCCTCAGAAACCATCAGATAAAGGAATACTTGTGACAAATAACCATGAGAAAGATCACCACATTAGAAATCTCTCGCTTTGTGCTGTGCAGCTCTGTATAATTTGGACGGGTCCTCACTTACTTGTCTTTCACCTTTGGGGTAATTATTTGGCTGCGAGTGACGACGATTCTTGATCCCATTTTAACCTGCAGAACTTCTGATAAGGAAAGATTTGCCTTCAGTCTTTGGTCCACAAAAGCCTGATATTCCTTTTTTTCACCATCACATTATATTAGTTGGAGAAGCTGAACAAGATGAGAAGCTCATTATAGCTTTAGGGTCGTCACTGAATGACTTTACCCAGTGGCCTCCAAGCACTTCCACAAGGGCTTCATATCATCCCTCTTATAATAATCTTGTATACATTGTTTTAATTTCTATATCCTTTTCATCTAGCTACTGAGGGAAGAGTGTTTTACAGTTATTAATGTATTTAGCCTCAAAGCTTGTGAGTTAGAGAAAACTTCATTATGCCCAGGGCAGAGGTGGGTGAATTGAGGAGAAGAGAAAGGAAAGTGTTTGCTAATAGTCTTGGAGGCTAACTCGTGCCTCACTCGCTTGGTGTGTGACTCAGTGATGGATAAAGTCCGGGCTAATGTACCTTCAAGCAGTTCTTTCATATGGTGTTTTGCTGTGTGATAATATCATTACTGTTTGTTTAACCAAGACAGAGTTGTTCTGTGCCTCTTAGCTGGAAGAGGTTGAGTTTTACTAAACTTGTAAAATTTGGAGTTTTCTGATTAAAATGAAAATATGCACAATATATAGGAGGAAACCCCAAATGCTGGGGTACTTAAACGATTAAGACAGAAATTCCGAAGAGCTGTAATTCAGGCACTGTGTGCTCCTGTTCTCTTCTCTGCAAGGATTTGCTTTCCCATGACACACTGCAGTCACCTCATGGGTAGATGGCTCTGGCACATCGTGGAAATTGGATCTGGGATCAGAAAACCTGGCAGGTGGAAAAGGGAGCGAGCACAAGACCTGCTCGCTGCATCCCTGCTGAGATATCATCTTTCCCAGAAAGCAGCCCCTTATCAAGAGAAATGTTCTTCAGTTAAAACTGTGTTTTGGTTGAAACTTTTCACCAGCTCTACACTTGCTTTCATTTGCAGTTTCTTCTGTGTCTGTGCAATGAAAAACACCTCCTAATTCAGAGGTGGCCATTGAAAATGTGTGTTAACCAGGCAGCATTGTTTACAGGCAGCATCCAAACAAAACTGCCTTAAGTGTAACCATTAATGGTTTGCAACAGCCCTGACTGTCAGGATAGGAGATTTAAAATTCAGCCCATGCGCTTTCCATTCCACAGAGTTTTGTGGTTTGCACAAGGAGGGTTATTGATAGTTTATCCAAATGTTTTTTGACAGACCCTTTCACACGTTCCTCCTAGGTGGTACAGCGCACAGGGCTGCTTTTTATCACTGTGGGTTGGATGTTACCCAAGGCGGTTGTTCTGTCCTTGTTCATCGCAAAATGAGCCATAAAGCAAATTGGGATATCTAAACGCACCAGGCTGTTCACAGATCCCACAGCAATTATTGCGGAGTGTTGGATGTAGAAATGTTCACCATAGGTGGAAAGCAAGTTGCAAATTGTATGAAATCTGCTCTCTGCAAGTAGTGGCTGCTCTCAGTCCGTCCACACTTGCTCAAGGAGAGGGATGGTGTTGGCAAATCATCCCAGAACTAAGTGGAGGACATATTTGGAGCTGAAATATTATTAAGTGCAGCCCATCATGAGTGGTCCAGGCTGGAAGCTGGACTAAAGGACAAAACTCATCTCTTTCAGCCTCACTGTTTACACATTCCTCCCTTGTCACCCAACACGAGGACTGCTGGGCTGAACCCCCTTTGGCCACTGGTTATCATCCAGTGGTGGGGATATGCTGAACCCATTGTCACTGACTGATGATTCATGGCTTGGATATCGAGCTGACATCTTTTTTACTCTTACATAGAGGAATTATCCCGATGACCAGCCAGCTAAGAAATACCTGTCCCCGCATGGGACCTATAGATTGCAGTCTGAGAACAGAGCATTAGGACTCTGAATGCCAAAGGAGATGGATATATGTGCCTGCAACCTGAGATCAGATGTATATTTATAGTGTGTCTCTGTGTGGATGTATGTACTTGTGCATGTGTTGCATGTAGAGATGGTTATTTGGTAACGGTCACGCGTGAGCAATATGGGTGACGTGTCTTCTCTGTTTCTGTGCCTGATGCACATATATACGGGTGTACAGTGAATGCTGTCTCTTTGTGTCGGTATATAAAACCTGGGAGAGCTGCGGGAAATTTGGACCTTTGCTTTCATGTGAAACATTATCAGATCATTCCTTTGCTGAACTGGTTGATCTGATTAGAGGTGGCTTAGGGAAAAAAAAATAGTGAAGTGAACAGGTGGCAGACATAAATACACAGCTGTGCATTATTGCTGATTTTATTGCTATTTTATAATGTTGTCCGGGGTTATTTTACAACAATTTTCTCTATTCGTGACATCACTGTAAATCTCATTGTAAAATGGCCCTAATGCATGATGAATACCATTAAGCAAAATGGAAAAAACTTAGAGAATCACTCTTCTGCTATGAAAAGAGAGACAGGGAGAGAGACGCAGCTAGGGGAATAGCGGGAAGCCATGGGGAAAGAATTAGGGGACGGAAAGGCTTGTTATGTAACGAGGGTAAATCTCTGCATGGGATGCCATAAGAGCATCACGGGATAAAGCAATAGCTCGTTTGACCCACTAGATGGAGATGGAAAGAAGCGTTTTCTACGTGATGATATTCCTGGTAGCTGCCTGCTATGTACTCTGCTTCTGTATTGAATGGCTTTTACTTACAGTATCTTAAACCCATCCTTAAAGTAATTACAAGATTTCTCCAGAGTAACATTTGGCATGTGCGGGCTATATCTAGGCTTTTAGCACTGGCTAATTTGCCTGGCCTAATTTTGTATATGTTCCCATTTATATTCATGGTCAGTATCTATTGTAGTTACAGGCTTTTTCATACAAAAGGCACCTCATTCTTTTCTTCATTTTATTGAGAATTAATACAGCTTCTTGTATGTCAGCATTATGAGGCTAGAGAATTGGAAATATTTTTCGCTCTGAAAATCAATATGTCGGTGGCTCTATCCATCATGAACTTTGCTTGCTTCTTTCGTACCCATCGAGTCCTTTGGGGTCAAGTCCTCTGGCTAGGACTCACTGAAATACAGAATTCCCTCTCCTTTGAGAAGTCCAGCACCAGTGCTCTCTGCAAAATCCAAAGCAAATCTTGGAAATGTCTGATTGTGGAAAAACGACAAACTGTCTAAAATTTTTTTTGGTGATGCATTCACCCCCTTTTTCTGAAAGTTGATTTTATCACAAAATGAAGCCAAATGTTTACAAATGCCTCAAACCCAGAAATTTTAGGATTGAGGAAAAAAAAAGCAACCCAGAACTCCTGGCACATGGTGTTTCTAAGAGAAAAGGTAGCAGGGATGCCCAGGCTGCAGGAACCTGTGTGCTGCATGGCTCCACAGCTGCACTCCCTCATCACAGTCGCATCTGGAGCGCTCCCAGCTCTGGTGTGCTGCTGTGGCACCGGCACTGCCTGCTCGCCCAGACACTCAGCCTCCTGATGCAGAGTCTGGAAGCCCAGCTTAGCTGTGAAAGCCTGAAGAAAACAAGATTCCCATCCAGAAGCCCTCTTGGAATCCATGCCCACGGACCCACTGCGATGTGTTGGAGGCTTACAGGGCATTTCTGACAGAATGTTTTGGATTCAGCCAAAGAGCATCTTCCACTGAAATGGTGTGTTGCTTGAAAATTTCTCCCCAGTTCTGTACTGATTGCTTTGGGATGTGGGGAGCAATTCAGTGAATACCAGAAAATCATGGAGCATCTTCTGTGTTGGGACCTTACTTTCCTTGTAGCTCTCGGGAACTGGAACAGCATTTGCTGCATTTTCTGAGAATCTTTTTTTTATTAAGGTTTAGGTAACAGAGTTCCCTGTGACCAGGACAGTCTGAGAGCCCGCAGCTGAGCAGTTGCAGCAGCTCTGCCGATGGGTGGTGAAGCACAGAGCTGCTGTGATTCATTGCCCTTGACTGCATGACCATCTCTTGAGTGCTAGGCTGGCTTACACTGTGCAATACGCTGTATTCTTGCAACGGGCCTGCTCTATTGCTTGTAAAGACTGATGGTTGAGCAGAGAAAGCGTGTTTGAACATGGCCATGGGTATTACACAGATCGTGTAAAACTGCCCCACAGGGCCATGCTGCAGCCGTTAAGGTTGTGCATCTCCATGCACTGTTTGCACCTGAAACATTTGCTCCAGTCTCTTGCAACCCCCAAAGGACTGGCAGCTCCAGAGCAGCACTTATTCTGTCATTCTTTGCTTTCTTTCCTCTCAATTGTCATTTATTGCATGGGGCAGAGACGTGTGTACAGATTTCCGCACCCCTCAGACAGCAGCCATCCGCTTGGAAATGTGGGTCCCAGGGCTCGGTGTGCTCCACACCTGCAGGTCTCAGGCTTTGCAGCGCAGAACCTCAGGCACTTGTTAAACTGTTTATTCAGCGTTGCTGTCACATTTCATTCTTCAAAGGAGTGAGATCAGAAACCACTTCAGCAAGACCCTTCTCTCTCAACAACCAACTTCATGAATCACTTTCAAGCCTGCCAAGTGTCAGCAGTGTGAACGGGAGTTCTAACACTTGGGGCTGCTCTTGCAGAGGAGCTTTCCCACACACAAGCTTTGGCCTCCGTACAAGATTAGGGGTGATTTTTAGGAGGTGGTGATATTCGGGATGTCAGAGTAAATGCTGTAATGGTCTGCTGAGGGCTTGGACTGCGTGAACTCCACAAAGGAGAGAAGTAGCACATTCCTCTAGCAGGGGTCTCAGCTTACCAAGGATGGGGGGATTTGTCCTGCCCACGACTGGGAAACTTCCATTAGAAGAAAACAAGGAATGGGACTTGATTAGTTGGAGTTGCCTGTAGGCGTGAAGGGATGCTGAGCTGCAGTTAGAGGCAGGTACCACTCCGGAGTGACCAGTGTTTAATGTGCCTTAGCCGCGCTGTCTTGTAAACCGTGTCTCTGGGTCACTTGTCCCTAAAACTGCCTTGGGAGGCCTTCTGCAGTTAGCAATCTGTTTTAATCCCTAGAGAGATTATTTACTCTCCTACTTCAGCTCTTACAGCTGAGCCTGTGCCTGGCCTTCATTTCCGAGCTGCCCACGTGCTTGCTGTAGCAGCTGCCTGGCTGGAGGTGAATTTTCAGCTGTGCCAGAAGAGGTTTGCAAAGAAGTTTGTGTTATACTTAGTCATGCTGCTTGGTTTCAGCAATGTTATTTGTCCCACAAGACCACAAATGCAAAAATCACTTACAAGTGTCTAAAAGCTTCCAAACCACTGAGTACCAGGCAGAAACACTCTTTTACAAGCCACTGATTGCTCCAAGGGTCTCTCTGGCATTGAAAGCCCACCATTTGTTGGCCTTTTGTAACCAAATACACAAACTATGTCTCTCAGGTGGCAGGGGGAGTTTGTTTCCAAAGCTAAGTGCTCTCGCCAAGAGTGTGTTAGAGCAGTAGAAAATAAGTATTTGTTTAAAGAGGGATTACACTTTCCAGCTCACAAATGTGGAAGGTTTTTCAAACTGATTGCAGCTCTCTCTCTTTCTCTGGAGAGGACAAGTGTGTTGTCTGCCTGTAAGCTGAAGTGTAAGGAAATTGGAGGAAGGGTGTTTTGATGATATTTGAACAACGTCTTCAGAAAGCACTCAGATAGGCAGCAAATACGTTACTGCAAGGGAAGGTCAGGGCTCACTGGCTCTGCAAAATCCTGCTTCCCCTCTGGGAACCCAGAGCTGCTGTCCGACATTGGAGACGTGCCACGCCAGGGGCTTCGCTCAGCTCATTTTGCTGTGGTAGGTGTGGGTGCTTATAACAACGGGAATTAAGTCTGTATAACAGGTATGGGGTTACAAAATGTGGATTGTTCAGCTCATGTCATGTGTGTCAAGGGCTGTATACTGAGTATGAATCTAATCTTTCTGTTATGTGGTGCTCCAAATTCCTGTTAACTGATGTTATTTCTTTAGTACAAATGACTGGGCACTGTGAGTATTCTTACCCCCATGGTGAAGCTGTGCTCCCAGTTCCCAGCACAGCAAAGCCGGGAGCAGGGAGTGTGTGATCGTACAGGACTAGGATGAGGAGTCATGGTGTGTTGAGAGCAGACCACGGAATGTCTCCTGTGGTTAAATGAGTGGAAGTACTCAAACAGCAAGAGTTTGAGATGGCTGCTATCAGGTGCAGGAAGAAATGTGAGGGTGGAAAATGTCTTGAAAGCATGGAGGGGAGGGGAATAATAAGGCATTTGAAAGGGAAACCCGCAGGTCAGTCTGACCTCCACAGGTGGCACAAAGCAATAGTAGTTTGGTCCCCTTCATGTGTGGTGACAACTTTCTGTGCTGGGGGGGACACAACCCTGGACATCTTTAACATCTCTGGGTGCGATAGAGACACGGGTAACATGTTTATCGAAGGAGCTGTCTTCTGTATGTTGTACACCCATGTATCTATTTCAGGGTAGAGCAGCTTCATTTAAACTGCCTGGAAAGATTAAATTATATTATTCTCTTAACATGACAAGAAGGTGACAGACTGGTTTCGCCGCACAATGGTACACAGCGAAGCGGAACTTGGAACATGTACCTGTTCCCTCCCGGGGAGAAGCGTATCGATTGAAGAGCCGTGTAGTGCATTAGAAGGATGAGAAAGCATGGATTAATTTCGACAATCTGATGTAAAACACGAACATCCCCTTCTTGAGCTAAACCGCAAAGGGGGGTTCTGGGCCTGTCAGGTGTCACAGTGCAGGCAGAGCAGGGGACTCCATGGCACCGGGTGGGATGGAAGGCCAGCAGAGGAAGAGCTTTAGGTTTTTTCATCTTTCTTTTGCTGTCAGCTTCAGACCTCGTGACAAATAAATGCAACTTTGCATAGATGGAACAAAATAATCCATCCTGTTTTTCAGATGGGAGTGAGAATGGTCCCTTGCTTGGGGACTAGATGAGGGAATTAAGAGAATTTCGCTTTCCAGATCTTCTCCCTTGGCAGACCTGCATAGGTAAACTTTGATTTTGGTGGAAGTCTGGCATGGAAGATCTGTGGGCCTTCTTTTCTTGTTTGCAAAAGATCATTTCCCTACCTTAGAGGAGTGTCATGACAATTCATGCGTTAGAGACTGAGATGCTCAGATTTGGGGGTGGTTTGTACAGGTGACTTGACAAAGGTAGACTGCTTTGCAGCGCATTGGACAAGATGAACCAGGCACATTTGATTAGAAGACAGTTAGACATTCAGTGGATAGCAATGTAAACGTCAAAGCTCTGGTAGAAATACATATTTGGCTTGCAAATCTGTCTGTTCTCTTCAGTGTTGGCAGGACCTTGGAACCCTTCAAGCTTTTCTCTAATAACATGGTAAAGTGTCTCCAGTGCAAGTTTTCACACGTGCTGCAGAAATATTTATTGAACTGGGAAGAAACCATGGAGCTGTGCTGATGGCTTTAGCTCCTGAAGGGATCTGTGCAGTGGGAAGATCAGGCACTAAGTTAGTTCCGATAGTAAATCCTGCAGATTCTCCTGGCTAATATCAGAGGTCCCATAGACCTTCTTCTGTCCTTGTTGTTTACTGCTTGCAGTTCCTGATGGTACAGAACACCAAAGGCTGGCTCAGACACAGTGACTTTGCTGCTAGAATAGGCTCTTGCTCAGTACCAAAGGGAGCCGGTTGCTGTGGAATACTCTCTCGATAAGATGTTTGATTTGCTCTCAGGAGGAGGAGGGGATTTGTCAGGAGGGAAGATGGTATTGCTGCTTCTTTCACACCCAGCTTTCAGTAGCTTCTTGGGAACACCACACCTCTGTATGCCTTGTCCCAGGTGAACACATCGGGGTCTGACTGTTCTGCACAATAATTGTAAAACTTGGAGCATGAAGCATTTAGGATTAATGACACCTCTTTTTGTATTTCCTTACGTGGGGTAACATCATGACATCAGGGGAACTCTGTTTAAAAACTGACCTCACAAGGCTGCTTAGCGACTACTGGCTTGACTAAGTAGCTAACCATCAGTACGTGTGAAAGCCAGTTTGTTTTGGAAGGTTGAATTCCTAAATACTCCGATCATACACACAACTGCTTACACAAAGCATTAGTTATGCTCAGTTCACTAACAAGATTTAAGTGTGTGCTGTGCTAGAGGCAGCGAGACCATACTGTGCAACAAATGCTGTTCTCTAACAATGGCAACTGCCGCTCTAGGTTAGACACTGGTAATTTTTCGCAAAGGCTTGACAAGTTTAACAATACATCAGGTAGATTTACTCTCACTTTGCACTTAATGTTCCTAATTCTCTTATGTTCTAGAAATGATCCTTTGGTGAGGTCCAGTGGCTGGGAAGCTGTCTTAGAGGTGTAATGGGACTCACTTGTGGCTATCATCAAATCTAAAATTGTTCCTTTGAATATTGTCTGCAGCCTTTAAGATGCAGACTGTGAGACTTCAATGCTGCCAAAGGGTTTTTCTTGGTAGAGAAAAATCTTCCTCTTGATATTCAGCAGTTTCTTTATGGGGTTGTTTGGTCTCTAGACATGAGAAAATCCTGGCAATTTTCATCATTTGAAGAGAATGAGTAATGTGTAGTGCTTAGTACAGCGTGTCACTCTTCAAATCACTGATTATGCTTTATTTTCTATTATGTTGAATGGATTGATTCTATTATGGACTATCATTTTCTCTTTTTACTGCAGTTTATTTCAAGAGAGCCCTATCTACAGAACATTTCCAGATTACAATTGACTATCTAAGACTGTTTCAGGAATACTTAATGGGCCAACTCAAATTAGCCAATCTGAAGAAGTGAATTTTGGCCTTGAGAGCTCTCTGAACACATGCCATTCTGCAAGCAAAGGGAAACGGCTGTCTGCTGTCAGAATTTCAGTAGGTGTCAGTGTGGATTTTAAGCTGGATGATCAGCCTGAGTATTTAGGTTCTTTTCTTTGTGAATTTAGCACAGCCCTGTTCTCAGTTATCAGCCCTCGGTTCAATTTAACCTCTTTCCACATTCTGATCAAAGATTGCTGGTGATAGATGGTGACTAGCTTAGATAACAGAGCCAGGACTAAGAGGGGTCTTTTGTCATAAGACTCCACAAAACCATGACCCAAATATCCCGCCTGTGTTGCTGGGGACTGTAACAGAGCCACACATCTGGGTGTGATACTTCACATCCATCCTGGTGCAACCTTCAGTGTCCTTATCTGGCAGAAATTGCCAAGCCTGCATGGGAAGATCAAAAGACCTCATCTCATTCAGCCCATCAACATTTGCGCCTAACTCTGATTGCCATCAAGAGTACACCAAAGGTAAACACGAGAACAAACAAGCAAATAATGGTCAAGAAGAAAGGTGGGCTGCCAGTGAGAGGCTGTCTAATCCTCAGATATTCAGTAACAGCCTTCAGAGGGGACCTTGTGATGGATGAGAGCAAACACTGAAAAAGTTAGAAGGCAGCAAGTGGTCAGTTTATGGCAGTTTATTCCAGATTTTGAGCAGTGTTTCAGCACATTTCTCATTTGATTGGCTTATTTGACTCTAATTACTACATTTTCAAAACTTATGTGATATATTCAGTCAGAAAATACACTTCTTATTGACGGGACTGAACTCCTGAGCATACTTTGCAAGCTACAGAATTATCTACTTTATTATATTCTTCCTCTTTAGCTTGAGGAAATTATGAAAAGAGCAAAATTAGAGGCTGGAGGCATATCTTTTCCCCCAAAACTCTTCTTTCTCTAGTTATTAAATCTTGCAAAGGTTTTAATTTCATAAACTGAGATGGATACAGAGGCAGTGATCCAATAAGTTGTCTTTCAGGGATCATTATTAAAATATCAAGGAATAATTTAATTTTCCCTCTACATGGTTTTATTTTTTCTCCTGACTCTTTGAGACATAATCATTCGTGTGTGTGTAAGTCACCGCTGAAGAGCACACTGGGCATTCAGGGACCAGGGGAGAAAAATGTCAAAGTGGACGCAAGCCTTTCTCAGCTCTTTTCTAGGTGGTCTTCATTTGAGTGGCATTTATCAAGTACAGAGAACACCAGGACGATTGATAACCATTACATAGCAATGCAGGAGCCCTCAGGAAATTAGCAGAGTGACTACAGAGATCAAGGCACATCCAGGGCAGGGCTCTTTACATTGATTCAGTTCCTTACCTGTGCACAAGAGTGTGGGTTAGGCTGGGGGGCCAACGAGGTCTGCGTAAACCTCGGAAGCTCCACCTTACAGCTGGCCACCATGAGCGTGGATCTAGCCAGCAGCCTTGGGATGCGCTTCTCTCTCCTCACTGGTGGCCAGAACCGTTGCACATTTGTTAACTGATGCCTTTTACTCCAGAGATGGTGGATTTCAGGACTGTTTTTTGGCACTGCATCCCCTTTTCGGGGAAGTGCATAACTAGCTATTTCAGGATGGGTTATGCTTACAGTATGTGAAGCTCCAGCTTTTTTTGTTTGTTTGTTTGCTTGTTGAAATGAAGATGGAGTTAAGTGCATGCTTAAGTGATTTCCTGGTGGTGGATCCAAGTTAGAACTTTGTAATGATAATTAAGGGGCCATTAGCAAAAAAAAAAAAAAAAAAGAAAAAAGCTTAGCCCATATTTGATAGCAGCCCAGAGAAGAATGTGAGTGCCCCTCTGATTATTAAAATATTCCAGTGCATCCCCTGATCGTGCTTTCATTGGGAAAAAGCACTTCACAGAGAGGCCTCAATACGTGTACCTGTAAAATCTCTTGTGTGTTTGATGTTGGCACTTCTCTGAAGATGTATTTTTTCCAACACAAGCCTGAGTCAGTAACAGACAGCTCAGAGGAAAGGTTGGGCTCCGGGAACAAATGCAGCTTTCGTCTCCTCTCTTTGAGGGCTTTGGATCGCGAAAAAGAAATGTAACCTGGCTGTTCGGTGTGTTTCTGTTCTGTGTTCAAAAGTCTGATGTGGAGGAGACCAAGAGCCGGTAATCGGAATTGAGTTAATTCCTGCCTTCATTGTTGCTGCCTTGAAAACTTCAAAGCAGAAAAGCTCCTCTCTTTACACCTACAAGCATAATTTCCAGAGCTGAAGCAGGGTAATTTTCACATGCAAATTCAAGAGGCGAGCCTGCCTTATCTGAGCCGGTGGACGTGCCGTTTAATGGGACAACGGCACCTCTCCTTTACTACCCAGAAGAGGAGCAAGGCAGCAGAAATAAAAGGTTTTCTTTTGCTCTTGCTTCAGAGGAAAAGATGTGCACCTTTAGAAAAGGGGAAAATGCCACCTTGTGCTTTGTTTTTATGCTTTGAATTGTGCTGAATGCTGGAAAAAATAGAATTCAGTTTATCATCTAGAGCTTTATATTACATTTGTCATAAGCTGTGGGAAGCATAATGCAGAAATCAAAGACTTGGCAAAGGAACAGGTCAGCTTTCAACCCTCCTTGTTCTCAGGCATGTGAAATACACAGATTTGTGGACATTAATCCTAACTTTATTAATGTAGTGGGAAAACAGGGAGCAAATTTATAGTACTTTCTGTTCTCACTGTTGTTTTTTGTCATATTCTCTTTGGGACAGTAATTTCTCTCATTTGTTATTTCAAAAGCTGCTTTCTTGGTCTTGAATATTGGTGGGTTTTTTTTCATTGACTGTAACAGCAGAATTATTGGGAAGGAAAGTTATTCAAAGCAGAGAAGAATGAGTGCCAGGGGACCAGGAGGGATAGTAACTGCTGCTGTGATGTAGGCAGGTCACTTAGTGGGAGTACCTAAGCTTGGAAAGTCAACTCAGAATGACCTGAAGGTTTGAGTCCGTGGTTTTTCGGTGCAGAAATGTGGCTCTTAGGCTTCCTTTGCTTGATGACCACATTTGATTCTGCCTTTAGCTGGGCTGTCTGTTGGTGGCACATTGAGCAGGTTTGCAAGTATGTCCTCAGGCATCCATCAGCCCTCAAACATGAGCATGCTTGCAGGATGCCATGTATAAGCGTATAAATAGCTAAAGCTCATAAATACTTGGAAAGTTGCATTTTCACAGCAGAGCCCCTCTGTGCTAGTTTCCCATGCAGGTTATCAGGAGCATTTGCAGCTTTTTAACATGCTCAGGAAACGGCCTCATTCCGATGCAGAGTGTTTTCGGTAAGGGCTGTACCTTTCACTGGATCGACTATTACTGAGGCTTGTTCTCCCTGAACAGCATCCAGGGAGCATATTGCTGTTCCCTGATCCAGACACACAGGCCAGCATGGGTTGGCCGTCACCTCCCTGCACCCCACCACGTCTCTCCCAGCTGCCTGGGAGAGAGACGACTGATGACCTCTGCAGAAACTGAGGGCTTCATTGTTAATTGCTCTGGACTCTAAGTCTGATTAAAATCAGCCTTTATTAAATTAAATAAGCTCCATCTGTTAATAATGTGTGTGCCCTTACACTGAAGACAGAGAAAGCAAGTCAAAGGGGGCATCTTTCGGATTATACTCTTGTTTCAGTTAAGATGCAGAACAGAGGAGTGGCTCGGTCCTTGAAGTCTTAGGCCAGATCACCCCAAGTCTCCTGTCTTTAATGAATCAAACCCAAACCCCAGCTTCAGCAGCTGTTTGAAGTGGAAATGGGAATAAAAATCCAGATTTAATGGAATGAATCTCAATGGTTTGGGCCCCACTCTTCAGTACTGATGATAAATGTGAGCCAGGAACTGGCCTGAAATCATCCTGTGGGTGAAATAGATTTATGGTTCTATTCTCATTCTTCTGTTTAAGAATTAAATGTGTTGAGATTACATTTCTCCTGGGGTTTTCAGGTACTTCTGTGGGAATCTTAGTATGAAGACAGATGTAATTTGGCTGGATGCTTTACTCCCCTTGTTTTGTTCTGCTTTTTCATCCCCCTCAGATCCCAAAGGCAATGAAGTGCAGGGGACTTGCCATTTGTGTTGGGTGCCTACATTCCCACTTGATGAAGCTTTTAACTCGTCCTTTGATATGCAGACACAATGGTGCAGAACTGAGGTCTGAGCAGGGAGGAACCTTTAGTAAGAGAAAGTCCAAGGAGAGAAGCTTGGCAGAGTTACAGCAGAGCTGATAAGATAATGACGCCTGTGCTCCACATCTCCCTTCCCTTCCTGAAACAGCCTCTTGGGGTGTTTGGATTCTGGGTCTGAAAGGGTTGTTTGACACCATTAACAAGTCGTCCCAGATGACTTGCTGATGTGAATGACCCCTGGGCAGCTTTCGGATAGACCTGATAAGCTAAACATCCTCTGGGTGGCTAGAAGAGAGCTCTGGAGAGGAAAAGGCGTCCCTGGGTCAGCGATGCCGTCACATACGTTCTGTCACCTTGCTTTTTATGGTGGTGGGCAAACAACATGGAAACTGTAATGCCTAGATGAGGAAAGCAATGCAATTTCCACAAAAGCATCATGTGGTACCTGGGGCTGCCCATGCTCATGAGGGACACTGTGGCCTTTGGTGGAGCTGTGTGGAGGAAGAAGCCTGAGGAGCCAGAAGCCATCTGAGTCCCACCTGAGAAACTCTGAGGAGATGCCATGTGCTTAGGCACGAAGTGAGAGGGTCATGCATCTTACATAAGGTCAGAACAGGATATTCCTTGCAGTCATGCATCAGCCCTTCTCCTACTACAGTTTTCAGGGAGCTGGTTTTTTATCTTTAAATTGCAGATTGTGTTCATGCGTTTGTTTTCCATGGGGATCGACTCAACTCTATCCATGTGCTCCAAATCCAGCTCATTTCTAGACGCTGGAGAATCACAGAAAGTCCATTTAATGAAAAGCCCTTTTGAAAAATCCTGCTTCCATTGAAATCAGTGGCAAAACTCCCACAGATTTCATGTAGCCTGAGGTTTTTTTTCCAAAGTCACCAGAGTCTCTCTCAACTCATGGTTGAGTCTCTTTGATTTGTTGATTGAAAATTGAGGATCTATAAAGGCAGTGGTCTTTCCCATATTTAGCTTTGTTGAAAATATCACAAGGACATCCTTTTACGAAGCATCTTATATTGTGTTCCTTGACCTTGGTCATGTGAGCAGAAATGAATTTTTCTGTGTTGGCAGCAGAGGTAAACATTAAATAATATTTTGGGGAGATTTATTTTAGGATTGAGAAGAAAATGGAAAAGATTTATTGTATATTCTGTCTCAGCAAGAGGAGAGCAACTTTTTTTACGGTGACCTAAGGAGAATATAACAAAGATAAAAGGATGTAATTAAGAGAAAGTTGAACTTGGGCTGAACTTTTCACCAGATACCGGAATATTGTCCCAAAGGATGTGGTGGGTGCCTCACTGAGTCACTGATAATAGTGCTAGACTGAACTTCTGTTCACTAAAAAATGTACAGCAGTGAATAGGAATATCCTCTTCCTCTGAGGGATGGATTCTGTAACCTCGGTGGTCTTTTTGTGCTCATTGCTGCGATAGCATCTGGCCTGTTCTGACAATTCCCTTATCAGAGGGATTCATGTGTGTAAAATGCCATGTCTGAGATGTCCCCCTCTATTTTAATTTTTCCTTAACCTCACCGAGGTTTTGCTGAAAGAGATAATCCATCAGTTTCCCGTGCCTGTGAGGGAAGACTTGGGTGTTGGCAGGCTAATGCTGGGGAAGAAACCAGAAGCAGTGAGATTTGGGGAGAAAAAGGGGAACCAATCCCAGTTTTCTTTGAGCAAAGAGCCAGGCTTGACCAGCAGTTTGCCTTGGATAGATGGGCAAACTCTGTTTCTGAGGAGTTGGAGAAAGGTAATTTATCCCAGGGGGGCTTTTGGATATTTGCTTGCAATTACATTTGTTTTAGCGAAGTGAACAGAATTTGCTCTTTGGATTTCCATTTCCATGCCCAGAGTTTAGAGTTGCAGGTACCACCTGTTAACACTATGCAAACAAAATATAATTGACTCCCGCAGGAAT
>NW_010120997.1:71692-78064 GCF_000699245.1 Pterocles gutturalis
CTTGGGATTAAAGTTGCAGAGCCATCTATCTAAAATGATGTGGCAGATTTAATTAACGTGTCTAAAAATACGCAGGCTGCAATCAAGCCTTTGCTTCTGTCCGTGTCTGTTCCCTGAAGGGGAATGCACATAATTTTCAAAATCTTGGGTTCTGTCAGCCACCTGTGAGTTGAATTTATTGATGCATGAGATTATCATAAAATTAATTTGGACACTGCTGAATTATGAGGTTGAAAACAGGTTGAGAAGTAGTTTCTCACCCAGTTTAAGCAATATGCTGTCAATAATGTTCCTTCAATCCCATATACAGAGCATTGCTAGACAGCTACAGTTACAAACTGTGAATGCATGGAGACTGGGTGCACACAGCCCCTTGTGGCAAAGATCTTCGTAGTGCGGTAGCAGGAGTGATTTGGAATGACTTGAATCTGAGCGGCAGATAACTACAGACACCAAATACATTTCACTGCTTGCCACTCAGGAGACAGATCTTTGCTACAGAGTCAGAAAATGGCACAGCACCGAAACAGCCGAGGAGCCTGCAGTCAGTATGTCTATCTGTCTATCCATCACTTGGGGTTTCAAGCTTTATATCCACTTTTTAATTAAAAGAACTTGTTGTGAAAGCAGTAGTGGGCAGCAATGGAAAGCAGTTTGCTCAGGCTGAAGTAAAGATGTTAAGGGAAAAAGGACAAACAGCATTTCTTATAGTGCTAATATGGACCATGCAGAAGTAGCTCCCAGTGAGCCTGCTTGTGCTGGCAGGCTTCGGCATTGCTCTTTGCCGGCTGTTCACAAAGATCCTTGTAGGATTTGGGGAGCAATAGAGGACCTGAAGTTAGACACTCATGGTCTGGTTGAATGAAGCTGTATAACGGCTTCCCTCACAAGCCAAGATGGGACATTTCAGGTCAGATTCTTCTCTGGTAGAGCTCCAATGCATTCAGTGAAATTCTCCCAGAGCATTGACTAACCTAACCAGCAGTGATATCCCCTGTAGAAACATGTGGGTGGGAATGGAGTAGGAAAAGAGAGTGCAGATAACTCTAGGCACTGCCATCCTTGGCCAAATTGTAAAAATCACCCATCTTGCTGCACACGCAGTCCCGTGTGATGGGATGCAGCTCAGCTGAGAAGGGGCTTAAGGGAATTCAGGGTGTGGAGCTTGTAACTCGGGCTCTTGGCAAAGCCCAGAAGATATTGTCTGTTACACTTAGTTCAAGGTTATCTTACAATCGAGACATCAATAAAACCACTTTTGAGAAGCTGAAGATCAGGGATCTGCTGGATTCCAGTGCCTGTGACTCTTGCAGGCAGGGCTGTAGTACATAGACCTTATTTCAGCCTGGTTGTGCTGGCTGTCTAAACCGCCTGCTGATTATCTGCCTTCGTTAGTGCAGCAGATGGCTGTCGGTGTCCTGGTAACTCAAGTGGCCTCCCCAGACATTTTTATAACTACACTGCAGGGAATAGATGGAGGTGCCAAGGTGACTGTTCCAGTTTTAAAGCCCAGTAAGATAAGATGATTGAGAAAGCTTTAAATAAAAGCTAACCTGTGGAAATCCTTTGACAAATCATCTGTTTGTGAACTTTTACTTCCTCTTGCATTGTCTTAATCTCCTCCATCAGACAGGCTAAAGAAAGCCCAAGGGTACCAGAGAACTATTTTAATTCATACCATCAACCTCACCCACATTAACAGCTGGGGCTGTTTGCAGAAGCCTTCTGCATGTGGGGTAGCATGGGTTGCAGGGCTAAAACCTGGGATTCCTTAAAAATGGAGGAAAAATAAGAACTAAAAATGAGAAACTGAAAAATATTTCATGCTGATAAATAAAGGGGGGAGCAGAGAAAAACTGTTGTGCAATGCAAAATGCAAATTCATGTCTGTGGCACTGGACTTCTTTGCCATCAGCAAAGGCTTATGCTAAACTATTAGAGTGCATTTATGTCTGTACCATTGTATTCCTAATCATAATAAGATTGCAGGGGTATTTTAGTGTGCCTGCAAGGATCTAAATGAATCTAATGAAGTCTGGTGGGCTGCTCCCGTGCCCCGTTAGCAGCTCAGGGCTGTACAGTC
This sequence comes from Pterocles gutturalis, assembly GCF_000699245.1. Taxonomy (NCBI): domain Eukaryota; kingdom Metazoa; phylum Chordata; class Aves; order Pterocliformes; family Pteroclidae; genus Pterocles; species Pterocles gutturalis. Next base: position 73,776 of record NW_010120997.1, read on the forward strand.
AGTGTTGGGAGGCTTAATGACTTTGCACAATGTTAAATGGCGCATCCTGTTGGAGAGAAGGTTCTGGCTCTTTTTCAAAATCTATAAATAGTCTGGAAGTCAGCCCAGTTTCTCTTTGAGGACTGTGGGCACGGTACAGGCTGGGTGTGTGGACACGTGTGCTCTGCAGGGAACTCCTTGCCTGGTCCAGGGCTGGCTGTCAGCCCGTCTCCTTCTTTAAAGAGATGGTGGCAAACACCACAGAAAGAAACAGGCACTTCCCCCAGACAGGATGGGTTTATTTTTTCACCTTTCAAATACTTTACAAAAATGCCAGGAGGCCATTAAATAGCTTGTCTTCCCCCCATGGGTGCCCTTCCCTCAGATGGGGAGGAAAATGTGCAGATTTGGGTCAGATGCAAGCAAGTGGAGTCTTTTGGAGAAGGACTGGGGATGTGAAGATAAGGAAAATATCCAGGATTGTGACTAACAGTTAGGGAAAGCTGTGATGTGTAACAGTCCTCATGTCACTGCATCTGCCTGGAATTGTGCCGAGACACACATGGGTGACCATGAAGCTCTGCAGAGCAGCACGATACGTCAGAAATAGACCTTGCACATGGGATCTACCTACTGCATTTGTGAGAGAAAGGGATGATTGCTGCAGCCTCCAGGAAATGCATTTGATTAATTTATATTCCTGCTTTCACCCACAAGCAGGGAACACAGACACAGCTGATGGCTGGTTACCGCCGGGCAGCCATCCGTCGGCTGTGGGTCTGCCTGCAGCAGCGGGAGGCAATGGGAAGCACACCAGGGCTTCCAGCAGCTCCAGTAAATAAGGTCTCAAAATTGTTTTATAGCAGATACTGCATAAGTCTTTTGGACTCCAAAATAAATGCTTCTTCTGGACTTTCTCAGTGGATTTTTATTAGAGCCGTCTGAGGCTGGAGGAAGCAGTCCCTCTGACGTCAGAGAGTTTATATCAGGCTGTTTCCATTTTTATACTGTGCTCCTCTGGGCATTTAAGGCATTTCCGCTACATAGCAGATCCGCCTGGAACTGCTTCGTTCCTTTCTGCTCTGATTTAAAGCCAATCAAAGTTCTTGCCTGTTGCCAATTACTAGAACGTGTTTCAGTCTAATTTCAGGTATCATTTGGAGTTTATGTCACTGGATATTTAGTTCTTTGGAGCATGAACCTTGGGTAGACCAGGCTTGCCATAAATAAGAGAGCAAAGATGCTGAGCCTAGTCTGCTGCTGGAGATACACAATCATGCTCCCTCTCCCTGTGTGTTATAAAATGTGTGGTGTTGCATCTGCTGGCTCCTGGCCAAGTGTTGAGTCTGTTTAGCCATGGCTAGACTTGTTGCATGTGTTCTTCATTCATCACAAGCCATGTCTGAACTTGGCAAGTGCTGCCTAGGCCATGGGCAGCAGCTCTGCCAGGTGAGCCATTAGCGGCTGGTCTCAGCTGGAAGTCTTCTTCCTACAGATCTTGAACACAATTCAACTGTGCTGAACAGCAAACCACAGCTACACTCACGTGCGTGCGGTCGTGGAAACAATTTAACACACAAATCAGAAATGTCACTTCATTTAGCCAACGACTCTTGGCTGAGAAAGACCTGGACTTGAGCTCAGACCTGCAAGAGACCAGATGGCTAATGTGGTCATCAGCCATTGCGCCGTAATCCCACATCAAATCTTGGCTTTCTGCAAAGGTCTGTGAACGGGAGTGAAATGCAGAATGTTAAATACAAAGCAAAGCAGAACCTCTCCACTATAACATGCAGTGATGGGAATTCAGTGCTGCTTTTAAGCAGCAGGGTTCTTAACTCCAGGCTTTTTCTATTTGGTTTTATTTCCCAAACCCTGCATTATCTTGTTAGGAGAGATGTTATTTCCCTTTGGTAATTTCTCTTCCCTTCCTCAACTCTCCTGCATTTTTTAAGCTCACAGTGGGGAGATTAAAATTTATAGTTGTTGGAGCTCTGTCTTTCTTTATTTCCCCCTTTCCTAATTCTTCAACTCATCATGTTCAAATGCCACTAATTAAATCTGTTGTCACTTAAAATGCAGTCCTGCATTCAGTAGGCAAAATTACATCTGGACTCTCCTGAATGGGTCTAACCTTGGCAGTATTTCAGCAGAAATCAATGCCACTACACCGGGGCAAGACTGATGTGGATAGGTCAGAGTCAGGCCCCTGGCTGGGTTCGACGCAGTCGGTGTGCTGCTATCTGTCAGAGTCTGTTAGCTCACCAGTGAGGTTATGTAAGCACAAGTGTATTGCTCGTCTGGGTCACACCAGATCAGGCAGCTAGGAGGAGAATGGCAAGGAGCTGTTCAGATCCTCTGCACTGCTCTGCCATTTTGGAGAGGGTTTATTGGCCTGGGAGCGGTGTCCAGCCCATGGTGGCGTGTGCTGCACCCGCAGGAGAGCATCTGCGGGAGCAATAAGGGGAAAGACGCTGTTGGAGCTGGCAGCCAGGGTTCCCCTGTGTTATTTGCTGTCAGGTTTATTCCAACCTTTCAATAACTATGTAATGAAAACTTGCTGGTAGATTTCCTGTGCAAGCCTTTGGCTGGTGTGTATTGGGAGAGTGGGGAGCACTTCTTGGATCAAGTCTCCAGTGTGGACACCTCCTTGGAGGTAACATCCCAGCCACCTGAATTCAGCAGGTGCTTCCAGCTGGTGGGGGCACTTTTTCTCATGGTCTGCCCTCCTGTGTTTCTGTATACAGCTGTCTTTCAGAAGTGGCTGTATTTAATGACATGGGATTTTTTTTCCTCCTGCAGAGGTTTTGGTGCCAGTCTTTGCATTCCTTTCCAAAAGAAGAGCCAGAGACTCTGCAAAGTCCCCATGACACTTTGCTGTTGCAATCGACCCATGATACAGCAATTATCTCAAATGCTGAGATAGATATGTAGTTAGTAAATAGCTTTGAGAATTCTTTGGAATAAAAGATACAAATACTGTATAAATGTAAGAGATCTAATTATTTTTATTGCTAGGACTGTGCTTAGGAACACTGCTGGGGAAAGATCACCCGTTGCTATTCAATTTCTTTTGGGATAGGAGACTTGCTTAGACCCAAGAAAAACTGCTTCTGTGCCTGCCTCTGATTCATGCCGCATAGTTAAATGCCACGGGAAAGCATTTGTAATACAAACACTTTTGTTTATAGGCAGACATTTAATTATCATATTACAGAATTCTCAGGACCAGCTGCCACATGAGATTTCTGGCTAGGACATTTAACATAAAATTAAAACACAGCGTCACACGCCCATTTAGCTGAAAACCTGAGCAGAGTATTTGCACTTTCCCGTTCTCTCTAAAGAGCTTCCTGGTTGATATTTCTGTGCAGATTAATCATGAGAAGTCGGCGTGCTGTAAGCTTGATGACGTCTTTGTGACTGGATCAGGGAACAAATATTGTGATCTGTTCAGCATGGGCCCCCTGCGAGTGATTAAATTTCTTCCCCAAGGAATCTAGGTCATTTGCTAGGATCGGAGCACTGGGCATCTGTGGGAAGAAAAACCAGAGTGGATCGTTTCCATGCTTTTGAATCCAAAGTTTTATTGATAGTACTGAATGCTTTGGGAAAATGCCTAACAGCCCCAATGCACAGTGGAATAATGCTACATATTAATGACTCCATGTAAAGGAAAGCTTGGAAGCCTACTTCTAATTCTGATATGATTGCAAGATTGAATCCTTTTCTCAGGCAAGTCAGGATTATATTTGTGAGTAAGAATGTGCATGACTGTGTTTTCTCTCCTCATCACTCTGTTTTTTCCTGTACCTGTCACCTCTGCCTGCTGGATCACATTCCCATCTCCGATACTTGGTGTGCTCTATGCACTGGTTCCCTTTCCTTCTTCTCCTGACAGTTCGGTTTAGTCCCAATGTCCAGGTTGAGATGTGCTTCCAGTATTCCAGCAAGGGCTCACTAATCACCCCACAGGTGATGCAGGAATTCAGCTCCCTGTTGAGTCCAAAAGCCCAAGATTTCTGAAGCTTCTGAGTCCTCTTCTGGTGCTCGCCTACCAACAGCGTCTCCAGGAGCTGGGTGCCAGGGATTCTAAAATCGTGTCACTAGAAAATACAGTTGTGGCCACAATTAACTGCCTTTCCTACAGATATAACCAAAAGGAAAACTCTGCAGGTTTCCTGGTCTGTTTCAGCGTGCTTTGTCAGGAAATCAGCCTACGGCATCTTCCTACACCAGGAACAGGAGATGAACTGGCAGGAACACTTCAGTAACGTATTTTTGGAACACAAAATCCCATTTATCCTGTA
>NW_010120997.1:78078-102186 GCF_000699245.1 Pterocles gutturalis
AATGCCATCTAAAAATGGCTAAGTGAGGCTGCCTTGCCACTGTGCTGTGGTACAGGACGGGTGAGAATCAGTTGCTCTGGGTCAGCACACGTCTCTTGGGATCTGCCATCCATTTTTACTTGCTCCTGTCCTGTGTCTGGCTCTGGTCTTCTCCTACGAAGCAATAAACAGACCAGAATGCTGTTCTGCTTCCGCATAGCTGTGGGACTCCCAGGGACAGGTACAGAGGACGTGATAAACCCATAACTGTGGGACTCCCAGGGACAGGTACAGAGGTTTATAACTTTGCAGGCTCTTCGGGGCTATGGCTGGTGAGCCAGCCCACTTGAATGGAAGCTGGAGCTATCCTGACTTGTGCAGTGCTGTTCGAAATTCATCCAAGGCATAAAATGTGCTGTAACCTTACAGCACTGGCTTGGGGCTTCTCAGCAGTGTTGTGGTCAAAGCAACGCAGCTTGGATGAGAGCTGCTTTGCCGACAAGCTTCTGCTTCTGCTAGGCAGCATCTCCTCCCTGAAAAAATAGAGCCTTGGAGACCTGCTTTGCTGAGAAGCTTCTGCTTCCGCTAGGCAGTGTCTCCTCTCTGAAAAAAGCCACATTTCATGGACCTCTGTCTTGTCGGGTGCCAGTAAGCAGGAAGAGGAAGGCTGCTTCTGGCTTTGCAGATACTTGCAGTAGCAGAACTGGTCTCTTTTTTTTTTTTTTTTTTTTTTTTTTTTTTTTGGAACTTGCATTTGCATTTCTTTTTTCTTTTCTTCAGCGTATGTAAAGCAGCCCATTACCAGGGTCAGTGGTCATCCTGGGCAATGGTCTTCATGTCTGCTAAGACCTGCATCCGTGTTCAGGATGCACGTAAGGGTTTACCAAGCTGCTTGCCTGGTGCTGCAGCCTCTGAGCAGAGACAGCCAAGTGCAAATACTGAAAGTGAAAAAGGGAGCAGGAGAAAGAGAATCCTAAAGCATACAGGAGGGAGGTGTCATTTGTTTGTTTTTGCTTTTTTTTTTTTAATTCCCTCCCCTTTATCCTGACATCATTAAATGTTTTTTTTCCAGCAGTGTCATAGTATGAAGAAATACAAAAACACATACTCCTGTTGCAAGATAATCTGCTGGTGGAAACCACGTGGATGTTTTGAAAGACCTGGAGTTTCTTCACAGATCAGACTGATTAGTGTGGCTGAACTGTAAGTCGAATCACTGAGCATCTGCTCTGCATTGCCACACTGGATGTGATGAAAAGTGACCCACAGTCCAGCAGGAACACAATTCATTCTTTGACACACTGTGCAATTGTCTTGGGATTTTGAAGAAAATACTTCAGAGGTGAAGGGAGAGGAAAGGAAGAGAGATAAACCTAGAAAATACCCCCTATGCCAGCAGCAGGGCTGGTACCTCAGTGTGTCTGGTGGGCTTGGAAAGGACGGGATTCGCACTGTGCTGCTGTGTGTGTGTCTTATGTGTTTTAGCTTTTTCCAGGAGTGAAAACTTTGAATTTCCCAGAAGTCAGGCTTTTATTTACACTGAGATGGTTGTCTTCCTGGGACTGCTTGAGGTGTATCGCCCAGAAAATCTTTCCTGAGGCAACCTAAACCTCACAGATGTGCCTTGCAAGAAGGAAATACTTTTCTACAGGAACCATCTCTGGTTCCCCTTTCGCTTTGAACGCCCACAGTGCTAAGTCACTGCTGTAGGTGCTGTATGAGCTTGTACGAAATCCATGAAGTTCCCAGGTTCTGGGGAGCTGCGTGACCGTGGGGGCTGGCAGCCGGTGTGTCCGGGACCGACCCACCGGTGAGCACCGGCCACGTGGCTGTGGCTGAGAGTGCGGCTGGGACACGGCCACACACAGAGGCGGTGTGAACGAGCAAAGCATCCTTGACACGTGAGGCTGATGTAAGTTCTTGTGGGTTTCTACATCTCTGAGTGTCACTGTGGTTTTTGGTGTGTTTTTGCTTTTTTTCCTTTTTATAAAAAACTTTTTTTTCCACAGATTCCCGAGTTACTGCAGCCTCACAAACGAGATCATTAGGAAAAACTATGTGAGAGTGGTACAAAGTGGCACAGGACCAGAGGTTGAAATTCTTCTTCCAGGAGAATTTAATTAAATTGCTCAAAATCAGAGGCTCATTTTTGTTTTAATATCGTATTTAACATAGATGGTGTTGTGAGGTTTTTGAACAGAATAATTAAAACTGCTAAGTAGTATTTAAGACGTAATTAAGGACTTCTCTAGGATTATAGTTGATAAATCTTATACTATTTAAAAAAAAATGTTCTACAAAAGATTATTCTGTTAAATTGTATCTAAATTCCAAACACCTTTTTCACCAAGCGGTATTATTTCTAAATTTCACATCTTTTCAAAAATTTCATCTCAGTATTTTCAGCCAGTTAGAAAATGCTTAGCACTGAACACTGTCAAATCTGGAAGACTTGCCGTTTGTTACACTGCTCTGTCAGGTCCTTGTGATTTCAGCTGACTGCAATTAATAATGATAATATTGGGTTTTAATTACTTGGGGGACATTGCCTGTTTTTCAAGTACTTGCAGAAAACACCACTGAGTCTCCAGTCTTTCACTGGGGGCATTAATCCTGCTGGGTCCCTACTCTGAGCTTTGCGGGACCAAAAGCAACTGAGTGAAATATTTATGCCTTCTCAGCTGGCCTGTGTGATCCAAGCTTTAACATGGCAGTGAATTAAATGATATTTAAACTACTTCAGGCTTCAGATAACTGCAAGAACTTAAACCTCTGTGGGCTCCCATATGCTCCGCCACGTTTGCAGCACGCAGCCGGCAATCTGTGAAACAGCCCATCACCGACGGAAACACAAACAAGGGCTGTCAGAAAATTTCTGCTCAAAGGTCAGTGATAAATGACAGACGCTTAAATGTTGGTTTTTGTCTCTGTTCCGCAAGCTGGAAAATAATAGGATTGGATTTTGATCAAGAACTCTGTTTTATTCCCTCCAGTCATTAGCTTTGTGGTCTCCTGTACCCTAAGACAAAGCGTGGCTGATGGTAAAGGGAGGAGAGCTTTGACGGTTCATTTGGGTTTTGGATTGTTTTAGAGTTCAGCTATTCATTTGTATACCACTGCCTTTGACTGGGACTTGGTGTGTTCCTCATGATGCTTTTCAATCTGAGGCTGCTGCCCACCAGGCTGGGTGCTGAGCCGGACCCTCCGACACCCCAGCTCCCCGTGTGCCCCGACGCTCTCAGCTGGGGCAGATCAACACATAACCAGTGAACATGTGGATTTTATTATTTGATACAAGGCACAGCAAAGGCTCTCCTGCAGGGAGCCAATTCCTGTTCTGAACAAGGAGCCATGGGGAGGAGTCTCCTGGGCAGCAGAACTGGGACCAGAGTCACGTTAGCTGTGGGCTGAACCTGTGGAAGTGTGAGCTTGGCACACAGAATTGCAAGGATTGGGTATTTGGGTTCTAGGCTATTTAAAATCGGTATCTTCTGAACCTTTCGAATACAGTTGCAGAGTATTTTGCTAATCGACTGTTTGAACGTTTCTGGACAGTTAGGGTTGTGGGACAAAAAACCCCAAACCACCAAAACCAGCTTTCTTTTTTTTAGTGTTCTTTTGTTTTGTTTTGTTTTGGTTTTGGTTTTTTGTTTTTTAAAGGATCATCCTCTTTTAAAATAGGAAAGCAGGTTGGAGCTTGCATAATACGAGAGGCCTCGCTGCTTGGGTAGGTTTCCAGGTTCCTCTTGGGAGCCGTAGTTATAGACCCACAGTTAAACACATGTATATGCTCATATAAACGAATAACTTTTCCAGTCATCTCAGAGATGTTGGGAAACTGTTTCCATTGTGATTCAGAAATGAACAACTTCTTTTTAAAGAGCAGTAGCAGTCTTTCACTGGGGGGATTAATCCTGCTCTTGGAAGCTCCCATGCAATTTATGGTTCTGGTCACCACTTTGAACACCTAGACACCTGCCTCAGATGCTGTTCTCTCTCTCCAGGCCACTTACCCTCCCAGCAAACTTTAGCCCTTTTTCTGCCTGCAGTAGGGTCATTTTGTCTGGGTGGTGACATCCAGGAACAGTTTCAGCTTAAGAACAACATTTCCATGCAGGGTCAGATTCTGCCACTGCGCTTGCAACCTCAGGATTATTCCCTGTCAGGGGGTCAGGACCCCATGTGCTAACTTCTGTGCAGAAATAAGAAATACAGGTAGGTCCTGTCGTCACAGACAGTGTGATCTAAGCTTCACAACACATTTTCCGTGTCAGCACAGCATTCTCAGCAATTTGTTCTTGCCCTTCCTGTGTCTTTATTAGATGATTAAGATCATCTTTAAGAGAGCAGCAACACGATCCAGTATCTTGCAGAACATTAAGAAAGTGTCAGTTACCTTTTAACTCGGACAAAAAGTCCTTTTCATTTGCAAGAGGTACTTCATTTTCAAGAAGCCTCATTTCCTCTCTGTCCTGTCCACTCTTCCACAGCTCCATCATTAGGTAGCACAGTATCGCACCCTCACCTGCTCCAGTAGCTGAAGTGAGCAATGGAGGTGTCGTGTTTGGAGGTAATTAAAGGTTGCTGCTCTCAGTTTAAAGGTTGCTCTCAGTCCTTGCCCAACAATGTACCCCTTGCACAATGTACCTTCATGAAGACTTAACCGTGTATATTAGCGTCGTTTGGTCGTTTCACTTCTAATAGTCCTTCCACTTCCATTATATCCCCTGAGTAATGCCTGCTTGGAGGACAGCGCAGTAAGTGACTTCTTCCTAATCTGATTTCTGATTCTTAGTGGCCTGGATAGACCAGCATTAGTTTGCTATTTCAATCTGATCCATAAGAGTCCTCTGCTACACAGGGCTGCTCTTTTATATCACTTACGTGGCAAAACCTCAGCTTGATTCAGCTGGTCTCCAAAGCAAGGCCAGCCAGGTCATGCGTGTGCGGAGCAGAGACGATTAACGGCCTCCCGCTGTACCAAACCCAGAGCAGGAGCTGAGAGCAGGCCAGAGCTGCTGGGGAGAGCAGGAGCTTCTGCAGGCTGTGAACAGGGTGTGTGATGCAATGCAACAGTAATTGTTTGTGTGTTAAATTAATACTTTATCATCTGGATGCTGTCAGGATTCACTCAACCTTTTTTTCACCAGTTCTGCAAATAAAGAGAGTGCAACTTGAAATAGAAGTCCCCAAAAAAGCTTTGGTTTTAACGTGTCTGATGGAAGTTACAGTTTAGTCAGTTATCTGACATAGATGAGAACAAGGTGGACAGTGTCAAGGTAAGGACTGGCATGGGTTTGGGGATGGGAGATCACTGCACTCTCCTTTATGAGGTGCTGTACTTCTCCCTGCTATCCACACCCTTACTGATGGATTGTAGTCTGGAAAGAGAGAAAACAGAGAGGAGGGAGGTACAGTGGTCTTTTCCCAAATTAAGGGAATCGAGTGTGGTGGCAGGAAGCTGCATCTGCCATTCCATCAGAAGATACAGACATAGTTGAGCTGATTTTTTCAAGGGCTGTGGTCTCAATGGCCTCTTTGCAAACTCTTTTGCAAAACTCAAGAGCTTTGAAAACTCCTGGGTACGATTACACAAATCTTGGAGCGGCACGTGCCACAGTCAGTCATTCCGCTGCCTGTGGTGCATGTTTAGATAACCCAGCAACTATCCACCTGCCTGAGGACATAGGCATGAATGGGAGAAGTTGCAGACTGGGAGAGGGTGGATCTTCCCATGAACTGTTGCCTGTGTCTCTCTGTCATACACCAGCATCAAAGGTCTCTGCTGTGACCTTTGAGGATGACTGAGCTTAGCACGAGGATAAACTGCCTGTGTGAGAAATATCCTTATGAACTGCATCCTGTCACCCTGGCAGGATCTCGACTTGGGTCTGGGTGTGGTGAGGGGTAATTGCCTTTCCAGCACAGTCAGGAATAAGTTGGTTTAAGTCAAGAGCTTTCTGAGTGCCTCCTTCACTGTGGTTTTCTCTAGCTTGGCAGCCTCCAGGGTTACTGAAATGTCACTGATGTACACACAGGGTGAAGTGATTCCTTCATTACACAGAAACTAGAGCAGCTCCTGATCTGTCCTGCTCTGGGATTTAGGAGTCCACTGACTCCTGCATCCCCCAGGAAAATCACTCTGATATATACAGATTGTAGACTGACTCTAGGACTGATGGGTATGTATTATGACAATTTCTGTAGTGCTTATTGAGTGTTTGGAGGTTTTGGTATAAAGGCTTAAGCTTTTATTCTTATAAAGCGATTGAGCTTGGGTGTCTGAAACTAAAAGCAGAAGTTGCTACTATCTGGAATAAACAACTGCAAGGTAAGCAAAATTGGTGGCAGACCTGCGTGCTCGGTAAATTCAGCACAAAAAGCAGGATGTGGTAAAGAGGGATCAGTAAGCAATGTTTGGAGAGTTTTTCAGGACAGGCTTACTAGAAGTACAGATTGATTGGTAACTACTGCCTTGACTCTGCCTAGCGGGACATGTTTTCTCATGCTGGTTGTGGGAACAGAGGTGGGTGGTCCTGTGTCATTTCCAAATCCTGTTGAATCCAGCCCCAGTTATACCAGGTCTGGTTCTGGACCCAAGAGACCGAATGCCAGACAGGTGTTAAAATCTCTGCCCCCCTTTTGTGTCTGTTCCTGACATCAAGAGCTTTAGGGTAGAGTGAAAATGTGCATGAATCTTGTCGTGCTCACTCAGTCTGGAGCCAAGATCCAGGTAGGATGCATTCAGCCATCATATTTGGCCTTTCTTCCCAAAAACTCCAGTATCTGTTGCCTCCAGTCAGAGGTAATGAGAAGATTATCTAGTATCCTACAAAGCAGCATGGTCTTACGTCTGTTCGCCATTTCCAAATCTTTGTTGTTCTACTTATGGGTGGATCACAAAAATAATTACGTAAATGAACCAGGCACCAAAACACCATAAGTGATCGTGTACTCCACAGAATAACAACAATTAGGTAACCCTCCTTGCTTATCTTGGGTTCCCATCCTTAAAATAAGGGCAGCAATAGTTTTGCCTTTAAAAGAGCAGGATGAACTCGTTCATGTTTGAAGTACTAATTGTTGTTGTTATTACTCATCTGGATGACAGGGAAGCACCTAATGAATCCTGGTTATGTTACAATAGGCTGTGACTGCTATTGTCATGACTAACGCAGTGTAAATTTACTAGTCTGCCTTGTTTACACTAATACAAACTCCACCACATACTTGCGGTCCATTACCAACAGGTCACCGTGGCCAGGAAGTTCTTATGGTGCCGATGGTTTGGTATTACACCTCCGTCCTTTCAAAAACCAGCAGCCTTGCTCCAAACAGGGGCTGCCCAGCTTGTGTCCTCACTGCCTAGCCGTGGCAGGGTCTCTCTGGTGCAATTTCTTCCTTTCTGCTTTAAAAGACAGAGAGAGAGAAGCAGCTGAGACGTCCAGCTGTTGATTTCAGGTGCTTTCTGTGGAGCGAGTCCTTTCGGCTATTAGAGAATCGATTCAGAAAAACAAATTCCCTTCAAGTGCGTCTTTGCTCAGGACTAAACCTTGCTCACCATGTCTTTTTCAATCATTGAGAGTGTTTCTAATTATATTCCTGAATAATTTGCTAGCAGTGACCTGGGGTGCGTGGGGTGATAAGATGGGACGTTAGGTGTGTGTCTTCAGTAAGTAGGAGTGGCATCGTCTTTCCTGCTGGCTGTCAGACAGGCGTGACGCCGCTTCCCCCACTTGCAGCCATCGCATTGGGAAACAGCAGCATTAAAAATGATCCGTCCTCTCCAGGAGCTCTGCCCAGTCCTCCCCGGGCTGAGCTGCACGAGCCACACACCCCGTTCTGGTTAGGGCCACCTCTTCCCGGCTGCCGCTGGCCTGTGTCCCACACCTCTGCCCCCACATCCCCATGGAGGTTTTTGGTGTTCACCTCTCCCTCCTCCCAGGGAATTCTCAGCCAAAGGCCACCTCTGAAAGCTGACGACGTGGTGTGTTGTGTCAGTGCCTGCGCAGCTCATGATTCAGCAGTTGTACGAGTTTCATACCTGTTAGGGACCTGCCAGAAACCACAAATGTTCCTGAGCCAGCAACAGCAAAAGGAACTGAGAGCATCCACTCAGCTGAAGACAATGTCTGCAGTCAATTTTCTTGCAAATTGGTTTCATCTCATTGCCAAGAGATGAGAGCAGGAAAAGGATGCCAAGAGATGAGAGCAGGAGAACCAGCATCTGGATTTCTACAGCCCAGAAAGCCCAATATCTTCAAGAGAACAAGGGACACATTGCGCTGAATTCCATTTAAAGGGAACAAAAGTCCTGCTGGAATCAAGGCCATTAAACCATTAAGTATTTCAGGAAAATCCCAGGCTGTGAGATCAATTAAAAGAAAACACTCCTGAGGTGCATGGGAGCAAAATTCAAACATCTCTGCAGGCGTCAGCTTGAAAATATCATTATTCAAACAAGCATTGGCACAGGAGCAGTCGCCGCGGCGTGCGAGCTGCGTGTCGTGGTGCCAGAGCCTGGGCAGAAGCGCTGCCCTGCTGCCGACGGAGTCGCGCGTAACCCAAGAAGGGGCATCTCCTGGCATCCCGCGATCCCTCCTGCCAGCTCTGTCTGCCAGAGAGCCAGCAACGTGTGCCAGCGATGGCAAGATTGCTTCTCACTTAGCATAGCAGAGCCTGGGACGCAGCCTTATTAATTTCATTCACCCATTGGCTCAAATGAGTGGGGCTGGCACGGAAAGCTGTGACAACGATGCTCCTGTTAGGAGCACAGGGAGCCTTGTTCCCTGCTTGTTCCCAGCCTTCCTCCTGCACGTTTGCCACCCCCTGCTCTGCGCAGGGATTTTCGGATCAAGGCGATGTAGCTGTAGGGGGGAAGGGAAGGATTGAACAAGTGAGGCTGGCGACAGGAGAGCTGGTTGTTGCTCAGGGTTTGGAGTTGCGAGGCAGCTGAGATAACAGGGATTGGCGTGGAGCTGGCTGGAGGGAAGGGAGCAGTGACGGTGCGATTGAAGGAGTGGGAGGGATTGCTGCCTGCTCGGGCCTGCGGGTGACAGCTGGTGCTCGGGAAACAGCACCGCTGTAATGGGTGGAGAGGGTGGGTGGGGGAGAGAAAGAGGGGATGGTGAAGAACCAAGCCTGGGCCATCCTGGATTGCCATTCCGCATTAAAATGTCCCAGGTCAAGGCTGATGTTGTTGAACTTCTTGTCAGGCCATTCTCTTTTCTGCTCTTCCCCTCCCAAAGCCAAATTTTCTGGCAGCATGTGTTTAACAGTGTGTGCTGCAGACAGAGGTGGGGATCCCTTTGAACCATGAGCTGTTGTAGGCACAGGAATCCTCTCTGAATAGCCTTGAAGTCATTTTCCCAACGTTCTCGGACTGTAAGCGTGTGCCAGATCCCCAGAAGGGCTGCTCGGCTGTGATCACACAAAGGCTTAATGACAGGAGATGCTAATGATTGCTGTGGTTGCTGCTTGAAGACCATCTGAGCAGAAGTGGGAGGCTGAGCTCTCGCGGAGCTGCTCTGCGTTAGGCTGGTGCGAGGTGGGGGTTGGAGCGGGGCTGTGGGGGTTCATCCTGTGATATGTCTGGGGGTGACATACAGGGGACAAAATGTACATAGGTGGCTTGAGCAGTGCTCTGAGCTCTGACAGTGTTTGGTGTGGCTTTGACAAAGTTGCATTTGATAAATAATTTTAAGCGTAAATTGAGCGCAAGAGGGACGGATGGTGCTCTTAGTGCTGCCAGGGCTTTCCTATCAGCTCCCACGGTGCATAATCCATGGATTGCCTCCCTTTCCCCGGGTCGCCGTACCAGTACCCTCTGCTGTGTACCGTGTTCGACACTGCTTGGTTTGGGCTTCTGCCTGGAAAAAAATACATACCTGGCACCCACCCAAGAGCTATTTATAGCAGGAGTTCCTAGAAGAAAGTGTGACAACTTCAGAAAACAAGGAATTGTGAAATAGTCCTGTAGAGAGCAGCAAATTAACCCCCCCCCCCCACCAACAGCCCCAAATCCTGGTAAGAATCAGCACGAGATGACTTAGTGAAGGAAACGCCACCAGGAATCAACAAGGACAGTTTAAGAGTCCTGCACAAAACGCCACGTCACAGGCAACAGCCCGTGTGAAAGATCGCGTGAGCTTTTTGTCCCTCTGACAAACCCTTTGGAAACAAACCCTGAGGACATGAAGACTCGATTCTCCAGTGACATGGCCCAGTGTCTTTGAAGATACCTCCATGATGTAAATAGTGATCTGTGCTTCAGACTCTTCCAGTCCTCAAATCTTTCTTGGTTAAAAAAAAGGATCTGCTAAAGAAGAAAATACCTCCCTCGTATGACCTCTGGAATGAGCACCTGCACAGCTCTTGGACTGCTTGTTCCAATCAGGGAGATGCAATTTTTGCATCAAATGTTGTTTCCCCTTTCATAACTCACAGACAGCAGATGTGTCTCTCGCCTCTGTCAGGAGCTGATGGGCAGAGGACTGCAGGGAAACCCGGACAGTTTTCACTCTGTGTGGCTGGCTATTGCAGCAGGGTGACCTTGACCCTTCCTGAGCTAAAGGGGTTCAGGGCATAATTGGGTGTTGAACCCAAATACATAAAAACAAAAACAACAGAACCCCAACCAAAACCCCAAACCCGATATTACGTAACTTCTATGTGGAACAGAGAGTCCTGTCCAGTAAATCATACTGCCTCCTTCCCGGTACGTCTCTGTAAACACCATTTACGTTGTGTGTTTATACAGTCCATATGCTCCTTGTAGTTCTGTGATCCCTTCACTTGTTCCACCCGCCGGGGTAGTTGTAACAGGCACTAAATTATGGGCTTTTTGTTGCTTGCTTACTTTATACACCTGCAATTTCCTGGTTGAGATGATCAGAGAGGTTTTGTAGTCTTTCATTTAATATTATTCATAGATTTTATTGAGTATTAGTTAACTTCGTAAAGCACCTTAATGGGCAGCATCTTTTTAATTATATATGGCAAAACCTAGAGAAACAAAGGGCAATTGACCCAATTTGTTATGTCCGGTTTACAAAGAGCCCTGGAGGTGACTGAACATCACTCTCCCTTTTTATTGTATTTCACCCATTTCCCAGTGTCTGTCAATTCAGGTCACACCCAGCTTCTCTCTCCTGAAGCAGCCTCCACCTGCAGTGCGACTGCCCCATCTCCCTCCAGCACTGAGCCAAAACCCAACATCTTGTCAGGTATTGTAGGCAGGAAGAAGAAGACTGACATAGTCTCGTGGAGTTTTCTTTTCCTGCTGCTTACTGGAAATGTGCAAAATGCTGTTTTTCCGAACGCTGATGCATAAACTGCGAGACTTCGCCTGCGCTGGTGGATCCAAACGCTTTGCACGCAGCGCCTCGCCCCAACAAACACAACCCCTCTGTACTCTTCTTGAGGCTGCAGACCCATGCTTGCTCTCACTGCCATCTTGTTTCTCTGCTTTTCCTTGTCTCTCTGTCACACAAACCTGCAAAATCAGAGAGAAACCCTTCTCTCCCAGCAGCCTGGCTGCCTCTCCTGACCCAGCAGCGTGTGCCCGTGTTTCGGCTGGAGGCTGCTGTTGTTGCAGCACTGTCTCATCATAAAGTTCAACTGTTTCCTACAATTGTCTTAAACTTCCAATCCTGTTGAACTTGTAATGCCGTCACATCATGGAAATGACCAAGAAGCATTTTCTACAACTCCACAACAACAAGATGGCTAAAGGACGCTGTGTCGGTTAATGCATCTCCTTTGTGCAGCAAAAGCCACCATAAGCATCGAGATAATCTGTGCCCTTTCTGAAGTATCCATCAAATTCTGTCTGGCGCATCAGTGAAGTGCGAGGTGCAGCTCTGGTTTGTATGGTTGGAATATCAGCTACTCCCTATCCTGGATGCAGCATTAATTAAACAGAACGGCCCCGCTTCAGGCCCCAATGGA
The DNA here is from genome assembly GCF_000699245.1 of Pterocles gutturalis. Lineage (NCBI taxonomy): Eukaryota > Metazoa > Chordata > Aves > Pterocliformes > Pteroclidae > Pterocles > Pterocles gutturalis. The sequence goes on from NW_010120997.1 coordinate 90,007, forward strand.
CAAGCATCCACATGGCAACTGCGAGCCTTGTCGGCGGCGAGAGATGAAGGAATTAATTGGCAGGGTTAATCGTCTTGTCAGGGCTGGAAATGAATTGTTAATTTGTTTGGATGAGTGCAAAGTTCTTTCCCAGCGATGGCAGGTGGGATCACATGTGAACAAACCTGCGAAGCTGCCCTTCCCGGAGCCCTTTCCATTTAACACCTCCTGCAAACAGACCTCTCCGATTCTTTGCTGCCGATGTGCGAGACTCCTGCGTGGGGTCGGAGGAGCAGGTTGTGCCGCTCACCTCCTTGCAGACGATGGCACAGCTGCTCGGGGCCGGGAGGTGGGAGCGGGACCGGCTGCGGCTCGGGAGGGCCCCTCCGTGTTACGGTGTACGGTGTTGCTTTGGGATCTTGCTGCCTTGTGCTGAGCAGATTTGATGGCTGTGTTGCAGATACTGGATCAGGCCAACGTGGATCAGAGTGAGGGAGAGGTGTGCTGACACCCAAAGGCTGCTTTTGGGGCAAGTGGTACCCGCCCTGCACCCAGTGTGCAAAACTTGGTAGGTTTGTGTGGACACTAAACACCCTGAAACACTTCTCTCCTCCTCCAGGACACTGGAGTATGAGAATCTGTCCGATCAGTTCATGCTTTTCCCTTTCTGCTCTCATTTTACACTCAGGACAGCAGAATATTTTCCATTTTAGTATCTCTCTAATCTGCTAAGGCTAATGTATTGGTCACAATATATTAAGATACAGGAGAAAAGCACTTCAGGGCTTAAATTATTTAAATGAAAATTTAACTTTTTGTCACTTGGGCTCTCTTTTTTGCATTGATTAATCTAATTAGTTCAACAATAAGAATCACTTTCTCCTCGTGCTGTGGTCTGATACATTGTGACTGACAAAACCTGATTTTGGATGTGACATCAAATAGGACCAGCCTATATATAAACCTGGGATCTTTCTGGATGTGCAGCAACGCTGTTCAAGACCTTGCAGTCAAAATATTACCTTGTTGACCATGTTTCAGTTCCATCAGCTCTTACACCTGTTCCTTCATTTTCCCTGAAGCAGGGCTGAGGAAAGTGTATGTTTGTGTTCCCCAAAGTCAGGCTGCGATTACGGTCTGATCTGCTGAAGTTGATTTGTAAGAAGTTGCTATTATACATTTGCAATATATGCGTCTAATTTAAAAAAAAAACCTTTGTATGTGTATATCAATATCACACCTGCTACTGAAATACAGGTACCGTCACCTCCTGTTGCTGCCTGTGGCAGTCAGTGACATGTCATTCTCTCTGTGCCCGGTGCCTAATTCATGGGGAGGCTGATGCTGTTCCAAGGCGCTGTAAAATAATGAGAGGTTTTCATAACCAAAAAGATTTGGTTCCTTGAGCCTACGTATCTGCATCCCGTCTGAGCACATTGTGTCACCATGTCTGAGACCAAGTCCTGCCAGGAAAAGAAGTGGGAGGTGAGTGTTTGGTTTTGGTGTTGAGGTTAAATCTACTCCCACAGCTTGATGCTGTGTCTGTGTCCTCTGCCCAACATCACCTCCTTCTCCTTTCCCTGCCCACCCCATTTCCCCCCTCGGCCAATGTCCATCCCACAGCCCCCATGCAGCCTAGCTTTTTTACCTTTATTCTTCTATTTAATAAGACTGCAGATGTCTTTATGCTGTTCTCCCCGCCTGTGTGAGCCTACAGATACTTCCAGCTGAGTACAAGCAAAGCATCAATGAGCAGTTTTGGAGAGTGGAGAGCAGGGCAAGGGTCCCAGAGAGCTCTGGGACACTGTGTACAGCCAGGAGCAAGGCAGAAGGGCTGGTCTGGTGTTTGGGTGATGCTTTTTGTTAGGCTGAGTGGTAAGTAAAAATAGGGCTGACATGATACTTGCTGCAGTATCCTTCAGCTGACCACAGCCACTTGTTATCTGAGGCCACAAATCATAATAAGAAACTCTGCCACCAGTTGACACAGCAAGTAACTTGTGCATCTGTATAAAAATGTTTTGGGCTGCTCTGCGTCCCTCAGATGATTTGAGGCGATCTGTTTGGAGGTGTCTGTCCAGCACCAGCACTTGCTCCTACTTTCACCTCGCATTTCGTGTGCTCCTCACCCTACAGGCAGCCAGATGGTGAGTGTAAGCCAAAACTAAGAAGGATTTCCTCCTTTCTTTTGAAGGGACGGGTGCTCAGAGATTTGTCAGTAATACAGTTGTACATAATCAGATCGAGCCTGTCCTGTGTAACTAAGACAGCCCGCAGCGTGTTGCTGGCATAAGCAGCTACTCTAGGGGAGTCCCACTCGAGTTGGCATTTCCATGTACAACTGTGCTGGATGTTTTTTTGACTTGCTGTTATTAGTCAGTTGTCCTAAAATGCCGATAATGCGGTGATGTTCTGGTACAGCTTTTGTGTACTATCGTTTCATATTAATCATTTAGAAATTATGACCACTGCATAATTTGGAACAAGACTGTCATCCTGTCTATCCTACATATAAAATGTTATTATTAGAAGTGAATAACCAGGTTCATCATAGAATTAATTAGTTCTTTAGAGAATCTACTTTGTGCAGCAGCCTGTACTATCCATATTGATGTGAACATATTATATAATCAGCTTTAGAAAATGCAGCAGGCCGAGAGCTGGTTTCTGTGTCCCTGTGCTCATTCACTACCCTAAGCAGAGCTCTGACAATCAGCAGAATTTTACTAGAAAGTACACATTGCTGCTGTGGGTTTTTTAGGGGGTAGCAGAGCAATTCATTATCAACTTTGTCTGCAACCTGCACTCTCCAGACAATTCTTTATTGATAGATATAGTAGAGATTTTACAAAACAAGTTAGATGTTCCCTTTTGCTTTTCAAATTGGGTGGTGAAGTAATGGAACAGGCTATTTTGATAGTTTGGATCATGCCCAGGAGTGATGTGTTTCAGTGCAAACATCAGAAGTATCAGAGTTGTAAACACGAGCCTGCACTGTCTGCTCTGTCCCTGTATGGCAGAGCTAGATCGGTTTGCTACCTGTTCAAACACGAAACATCTTTTAATAGACAATTACAGTTTGTCAAGAGCAATAGTCCTCTATATAACTTAACAGTAGATGGAGTTGCTACTGTGAATGTAGTGATAGGATATTTTACAATCATTTAGTAAGAGACCGTTTAGAAATCTAAGAACAGAATTTGAGGTTTTGCATTTTCCCAACTCATGACCCCTTCTGCACCCTCCAGTGCTGGAAGATGTGATCCTGAACAGCATCTTCGCCTGCATTTTCCAAGGAGAGGCTTGCTGTCTTCCCTCAAAAGTGGAAACAGGAAGAAGAAATCAACTGTTCTGCTTGTTGCTCCTCACATCTTCAGGAGACAGGACCCTGGCAGAGATTTCATCGTCTCATTTATGGCTCAGGTGAGCTATGTGGTAGATACAATTCAATGCACTTTGTCATGTTTCCCCATGGTAGGAGCTACTCTGCTTTAGTCATTCTGTACAACAGATGTAAGGTTGTTCTGATATATTTAGATCAATAAACTACACAGTAAAGATAATCTTGTCTAAAGGAAACACAATAAAAAATCGTGTAATATTAATACATGAGATGAGAAATCCAATTAGAGCACAGATCCTGTCACTTCCATCATTACAGGTAAGATACCCGTGATTAAGTCCCACATATTACATAATCACCAGAGGTGGGAACAGGTCATGTTTGATCAATTTGTTCCAATTCTTGGTTACGGATAGTTCAGGCAACTAAAGCAGTGACGGGTGAAGGCAAAGTTCCCAGATCAGAGATGGGGTAGAATTCCAAGGTGGCAGAATACAGGCACTTCTTGATATTGCAGACATTTGTCTTGGAGACACCAAAACAGAGATGAACAGCACAATGTAGGTTTGATACTTTTATTAACAAAGAACCCATGGGGCTCATTCATTAGTACAAAATACAATCATGTTCCTTTATGTTAAACAGCATGTTTTTTTTTTTTTTTATTTTGTCTCTTTTAAACTGTTTCACAGTTATCAAAACAAAGCCCCTGCATATCGAACTTATTATTGTGCAAACAGTAATTATTTTAAGGATCAATTTCTGCACTAAGCCAAGTGTCAGAGAGCAGAATTTAATCTTGTTTTCACCCCTCCTTTGAAGGGCCATGTGTGCTTCCTAAGAAACACATTCTAGTTGTTTGTCTTTTTTGCAGCAAACAATCTAAGGCCACAGTTTATCTGCAAATAATAAAAAATAACTCAAAAATTTTAGGAAAAAAAACCAACAAAAAACCAAACCAACACATCTTTACCTTTCATGCTCTTGTTTTCTTGACCATGTTTATGCCAGGTAGCGCACATCACCTATGATGTATCAGAGTCCAAAAAAGCACCTAATGTTCTTTAAGCTAATATTTTGAATTATTAACATGCAAGTTAATACACAGCCACATTACTCTTCAAGTAACTCTAATGGTATCTGTTTAAGGAAAATATGCTTGTTCCCTTTCCAGGTGATGTGAATGGAAATCCTGCATTGATTGCATGGGCATGCCATCACTTAAACAAAAAGGCATGAGAGCTACATCTTGAGACTTAAGATAAATACCAATTTGTAGAATGTCTTTTCTGAAACACGTGCTCAAATTTTGGTTAAAGCTGCATTTGCTATAGAAGACAATACTTAAAGTTGCAAATGAAAAAAAAAATAAAATAACTGCAGTTTGGAAACATGAACCTTGATCGGTGTCTTTTTACACTGATGTAGAAGTAACTTGAAGTGCTAGAAATTAGACAATGTAAGGAAGTCATACTAAAAGAAGACTAAAAATATATATCCGTGTATGCCTGTAGAAAAATCCCTGCTTCTTAAATGAAGACAGATTTCATAAAAAACCATTTAAACTTTGTTAAACTGCAGTTATTGATGAAATGAAGGAAACTCAATTGCTATTCTTGTAGTTATCAGAAAGTACAATGTTTTAACACATGAAGCACCGGGTTTTAACCCCAAACCCTCTGTAAGACATATGGAATAGTTCTAGGAGTTCAGAATCCCCTGTAGTTCGGAGACTCAACTGTAAACGTGTGTATTGAGAATGCTGTGTTTCTGCTCCTTTCAGTGACCTGTTGATGGTGGTTTACTTATTCCAATTGATGCTTGGCAGGAAGCAAACATTCTACTTTAATGGAAGGCAGCAGAAGGGCCGAGTAAAATGCTGTGCCTTCACTCTTAGCAGCAACAAACCCACTGTTCTAAATGACCTGAGGAAGAAAACATTTAAATATTGCACCAAAACAAAATTAAACAGCAAAAACAAACAAGGAAACACACTAACAAAAACAGTATGGATAGCAAATGACCAGTGCAGCCCCTGACAAAAGATCTCTAGACAAAAATGCAGGAGTAATGAAAAGCTTTGTGCCATTACCAGAGGATTTTGTTCCCCTGATGTTTGCTTTCACTTCCGTTATAAGCTATGTCTATTCTGGGTATATTTACACCTCTCCCTACACCTCTTATCTTATTCACTAGCCACAGAAACCATTTAGGGTCCCTTTTAGAACCTTGAAGTATACTGGAGCTTTAACAAGACTTTTTTTTGGTCTCAAATCTGACCGTTAAGTAAATATCCAAAACAGAGGTAGGCTTATAAAGGCTTCTGAATAAATAAGTATTGTCCATTTTGCTAAGTATACCTGCTGTTGGCAAAAGGATCCTCCCTTGCCACGCCTCCCCTTATCATGCTATCCATAGGCTTAAGATGCAGAAAAAGAACTCACAGTACGAGAGGCTAGAATAATTCCCTTAAGAAATCCCTTGAAAGAAAGCATAGTGCATAAGCTCTTATCGAAGTTCAATTTTCTTTTACATACTTGTGTCTTTCATTCAGTAAATGGTTGCCTTCATCATATTGCGTAACAGCTATTCTGTCATCCATAATGTCTTTGGAACCATTATGAATGATGAAATAGTACCACTTGGCAGTTGTTAGAAGGGCAGGTTCTCATGGAATAAAGTTAAGCTAGAGTGAAGGCTTCACTCCACGTTTTAGTAGTGTTCCTTTCTTGGCTGCAGACAGTGCAAAACTGAAGCCCCTTGAACACTGGAATCTTTTCGAAGTGTTTTCTTACCCCACATTCTGTTCTACTACACAAGTTACATAAATTCTTCTGGAGTGTTCCAAACAAAACGTAAATTCTTTTCTCTTCAGATGATCCTTACGTCTCCTCATACTTTATGTAGCATATCCACTTTTTTGAAAGCATTCAGTATTTTCGGGTACTTCTCAAGTATCCCAAGCACTAGCTGCTCCCACAGTATCCTCTGTGCAGACTAATCCAGCAGATTCTCTTCCATCACCAAACATGCTCGTACCTCCCTCTTCGTTTTCCTTTGCCTTGCTTGTACACAAACTTAGGTTTTGAAAAAGAAAACTGTTTCCTTTTTAGCTGCACTATCAGCTTAAGCAGCAGAAAGATTAAGACATTCATCACAATGATGCTCGTTACAAATCCTCTTCAGAGCATGAATGAAACAGGCTGAACTTCTTCTACATCAGTTGGATGTGGATCGATCTACAGAGAGAAGAAAGGCAACAATTACTGCCTGTAATTCTTGCATTCCTGTTTGTGGTTTTTTTGCCATCTGACAATACAAACACCACCTGCTGTTTATTTTTTTTACCTCCGAATAAAGAGGTGGAGGCTGAAACCGGAACTCTTGTATGTAAGCAAAGACAGGACAACACAATTGTTCCTCACAGTCAATTGGTGGTGGATAAGCAGGAACATGTCTGGAGAACTCTTCCTCAGACACTACATCAGCGTAATTTGGTGGTGCTGAAACACAGGAGATTTTACTGTTAAATTTCAAACTATTCACTCCCAGCAAGACAACATGTGTGTTACAGTATCTAAGACCATTAAGATTGTAGTTATTAAACACTGTACTATTGTCAAATTGTACAAGGTGCCCCATATTTCATAAATACCAAAACTAGAACTACGTTTTTAGTAAGCCTGGGAGATGATTCAGCAGGAATGCTGTTAGGGCTACTCCAGCTACAAACCTCTGTTGTATCAGGATACATTCAGTAACGATTACCTTCAAGGTGACTACCTCCAACATAGAATTCCCACTATCAGAAGTCAGTTATTTTGAGATTTCACTGAAAGGAGTCAGACAGGGGTAAAGAGAGGCTTAAGAAAGGCTGGAGTTAGGATAACCCCACCAATCCTTTCAGATCTTGATTTAAATTCATGTGCCTCACTTCTCATGAGTCATACTTTAACAGCCTCCATCCCTAGTGGTGCCTGTACACTGGCACTACTATCCTGCTGCTGTAGACAGTACTATGAGGTAATGTAGAGAGTTCAATATGGATTACCTTCAGGGTGTTCTGGCATGGTCAGTGCCAGCCAGCTCATATCCATACTGAACTGGCTGGTGATGCTGGAGTTTCTGCTTGAAAATCCAATACATGGAATAGTGCCAATCACCAGAGGCATTTCAATCATCAATTTCTTAGCACCAGGAATATGGATATACACCTATGTGACAACCCCCAAATAAAAGAAAAAAAACATCATGAGAGCCCATTGAGTTGCTGCTCCTAGAAGCTACCCCACTCCCCACACTGCAGATTGTTTAAAATTAGGATCTCATCCCAGATATGTTTAGCTAATACTCTGGCAGCTTCCCTTATATTTCAGCATTTTCCTTCTTTCTGCACCTTGCCTCTAGATGACAGTAAAAAAACACAAACCAGATTGACAGAAATAATTATGCACTTGACTTTTGAGTCCTATCTTCCTATTTCTGAAAAGAATGACTTGAAGAACCCATTCAGCTTGAACTACTTTCCCCTGATAAGCTCTGCAGGTCTAAAACTAAGCTAATTCATCCTCAGAAACATTTTCCCATTTTCCCCATTATCCCTATCTTTCCATTTCAGAATTTCCTCATGATCTTCAGTCTCTCGCCTATATGGTGTATGATATTTATTTAATTTGTTGTTGTTCCCGAATTCAAAATCTAAGAGCTGCTCAATAAACTTCTACTGCCCCCCAACACAATGTAACATTCAAGAGTATGTACATTTGTAATAAAAATCCATACTTACAGCTAATGAATATTCTACTCTAATAATACAGCAGTCAAGTATAGAGGGGGATACAGGTGGGATTTTCAGAGTTTTCCCATTCCAGGTATCTGTACTCCCAGAGGCAATATGGTTTCCTCGGACATTGGCAACCATCTGTCGGAAAGTCTTTGTCTTCCCACTGGCCAGGTAAGTTTGTGTTTGGAAAATGGCAGCTTTTGGAACAACCAAACGAGAAGAGCAGTTCTCAATTTCTGCATAGATGGGTATGGCTTCCCCTTAAAGACAGAAAAAGTTCAATGAATAATTTGTATTTACCAACTTTCCTCTGGGAGTATCAAAGCATGTTATGCAGCACACACATCATCTGCAATGTTATGAGAACAATACTTGTTAGTTTCCTCAAGCTAGGGTTTGTTTTCTTTTTTTTGCAGAGTGGTATCAGGCAGAATTACAGCCACCTACTACATTTTGTGTATAAACAATGATTCATTTTGAAACACTAAGCATAATATTAACAAGCTATAAAAGCTTTATTTGCAAATTATGTGCCAATCTTCCTTTTATATAGTACTGACTTCCAGAATGTTTCATTTTATTTCCTCAATGTATCCAATGTTATCAAGATGACAAAGAAGCTGCTAAAGCTCATTCTTACAGACGTGTAAACCTACACAAACAGGACATAAAAAACTGATTACATCCCCAATTAAGTATTTTATCCCAAATAAAGCATTTTGTTGTTCTTTACACTCAAATGTACATGGTTTTCCATAAGATTACTGACTAATGGGACTTCCTCTCCATTTATATTCCCAAGGGGGGAGTGAGGGGCAAGGCAAGATGACTTTTGCTAAAGCACGTTCACATGGATCTCAACTTACTACCTACTAAACGGAACTATTCTTTTAACTATAAAGCGTTGGCTTCACAGAGATGAAAAAAACCCTATCAGATGTTTAATATTCACATTTTGAAGATAACTACTCTTACCATTACAGTATCCCTTCCTCTCAATTTTGGCACTGAGAGACACTGGCCCAGAGGTGAAAAACCAACAGCCAACCATCTTCTCCTGACTTCTTAGAACAGGTGTCTATAAAATATAGAGTATTTTTCATTTTAGGGCATAAAGCTATCAATCACTTGCAGTGAAATGTTACGCATATCAGTCATGGCAATCTCGCTCTAAAATCCGCTTGATCTGAATCCCTGTACTGCTCAGTGCAACTGGAGCTGTGCCACCATGTAAAATGGAACCTGAACACTGGCTATTGGAACATAGGGCTGGTTTCAAATCCCTGTCTGCATTTAGACCGAACCAAGTAGGTAACAGAGACCAGTGTGCCTTTGAATGTAATCTTCTTCAAAAAGATTGACTTAGAGAATTTTATAGGTGTTCCTCAGTGCAGAAGAATGCAGAATTAATTTCATCTGCAAGCAACTAATAGTTACGCAGGTAAACTGTTTTTATGTTTGTATCCTTCATAAGAAGACAGAAGTATACACACTGGGCTAAGGTGATGCATCTTCATAACTTGCAAGCCACACAACCCTCCAAAAATATGACAAAAAAATCTTAATTATTCATGGAGGACTGTCACATTAGATGACATCTACACTGTCTGTAAAATTTTTAGGCTTATGACAAAAAACATCTTAATTATTCATGGAGGACTGTCACACTAGATGACATCTACACTGTCTGTAAAATTTTCATTGGAATACACTTAACATACAAGTACATGTATTAAGGGTCCAAGCCAGGATCTCAGCTACTTAAAAATGTTTTACTGGGTGCTAGTGCCCAGTCAATACAATGATGAAATCTAAAATCGTTGTTTTGCACTGTTTTGGTGGTAGCCTTGGAATCTATGAAGACAGGCACTGCCTACTTTATGTGCCCCACAGCCCTCTCCTGTACCATAACCTACAGCCTGCTCTGTCCTTGCGGTATCTGGATATACTGTCGTCACGCTCCTGACATCACTGTCAAATATAAAGACTATATTCTGCTTACAGATGTCACTGCCAAAATACTTCTCCAAGTTCCCTCTAGAGAGAAAGATTACAATGTAAGCATATAAAGAGGAAAAAAAACCTGCTCAAAACATCTCTTAGCTATGTTCGCATCACGATGAAATGTTAAAATTATCCTAGCACTTTAAATAAAATAGAAATTACTCATTCATATTTAAATAAATAACCATTTAGATCCAGTTGCTATCATGAAAGTGCAAGGTATAATTTTATGTTATTTTCATAATATGGGTTGAGATAAAAGAATCCAGCTCATTAGCTTCCATCTTGCCTATTTTCTCATTACTTAATGCCTGATCTTTCTTATTACTCTACAGTATTTCTAGCGATTATTAGAAACTCAATGCTTTAATGTGGCCAAATCTGTCATAAGGAAATAACTGAAAAGATCTCTGAAGCAGCTGCGTGCACACACTTAATGTTAGAAAACGACATGCAAAATGGAAGGATACGTAACATAATGGCCAGAGCATAAATGACAGGCTGGGCATGATTAATACTCTGCTCTAATTACTGTTCCTCAACCTACTATTATTGTAGAGTTTAGGACACTGCAGCCCTGTGAATGTAGTTGCTCTGGTAAGAGTAACTACTCGATGCTTGTGCATTATTATTATTAAGCCTTATTTATGCATCTGAAGCCTGCATAACTTTTTGGCACGAGCATCTCTGCCAGCAGGGATGTAATCAATGGTATTAAAAAAAGCCACTCTGTTTGCTATTCACACAACCTAAGATCATCTATTTATAGAGAAAAGCTTAGAGAGCTTATATGCTTTCAGAAGTCAGAAAATGACACTCCAGAATAATATGGAAATGGTTATGGCTGGATGTGAATGCTTCTTTGGATTTTTTTTTTTTTTTTTTTTTTGCAGCTGGCTTTAAAGGGGGGAGGAGGAGCAGAGGACCCTCTTACCAATAAAGCTGGTGAGCTGACGTCGATGTGGCTAACGACCTGAAGCTCTGTCTGTACGCTTTGATCGGGTGCTGCAGGCCTCTCCAGAACGGCTTTCACGTAGTACTGAATGCTGCCATACTTCCCAGTAAACGAGGTCACCAGAGGTCTGAAACAAGCAGTGACAGCAGCATTACCAGGAGTTAATAACTCGGTTCCAAACGTGAGCACTTCCTGTGTACATAAACATTTACTATTTACAGCTTGGACTTTCAGGGCCTTAGGGAAGCAGAAGCAAGCAAGGCATGACCCTGTGGTGGCTGGTTAAGCCAAACATATAAAGCTGACCGATCGGTTTGATATTAAAAAAAACACAAGTCAAATTATATTTGGTTAACGTCCCACAACAAGCAGCGTCCGGCACAATCCCCACAGGTTGTACTATTTAACTTACTCTTGAGGGAGCTGAAAGCTGAACGGAAATTCGTGTCTTCCATCTAGAAGAATTAAGCTTTCCTCACCTGTAGGATATAAATGCATAGGATGTTTTAGTTATTCCATAAATAGAAGAACAAAGGAGACACTTTTATAAATTATTTATGTATAAAAACACCCAGATGCAAGGGACTAGGAGAAGTTCTTATTGATCCCAGTGGGTTCTGGATTGGAGCCCATGCTTTATTTATGCTGGGATGTGATTTCAATGAGAAAAATCAAGGGAACATGGAGACCTTGAGTTTCAGTTCAGGACTCTGGCCAATTTCTAATCCAAGATGGCTTCTGCAGAGCATTGAGTTTCTTTTCAAAAGGACAGCAATTCATCTACTTTTTCAATTAACAATTAAGCTAACTTTTGTGCCAAAAAGCTGCAGTTTAAGGCCAGGGTTATGAAATACTATGAATATATTCTGTTCTATTAATACATTCACCGAGGGCCCTCTATTACACAATTTCCAAAGGCCTAAATGTACTCGTCCCGCAGATCAACCCGAGCAGCGTTCCACCCTCACAGAACGAGATGCCATTTCCCTTGAATTTCTCAATCCTGCCGTGGTGCCGCAGTGTCCGAGTGACCAAACCCGGGCAGCCCGGCAGCTTCCCCAGAGCCCCGCGGGAGGCCGGCGGCTCTCACCGAGCACCGGCAACACGCAGGTGCCC
>NW_010120998.1:0-23055 GCF_000699245.1 Pterocles gutturalis
GTGGGGAAGGGTGTCAGTGGAAAGAGCAAGAAGAGCAGGAGCACAGGGCATTTACAGAAAATGTGCCTCTGAGCAGGAAGAGCAGTGTGACTCTCATCTGCCAGAGGAGGGTGTGTGTGTGTGTGTGCAGGAGAGTCATGCTCTGGGAAAAACAAAACAGACCTTTGCCCTCACGTTGAGTGAGAGTCGGGAATGCTGTTCAGTAGTGGCAAACACCCCCAGATCTCCTACAGCGCAAGTCAGCTGAGCACGCAAACCCTGACCCATACGATACCTCCGGGCTCAGCTCACACACACAATAGGGCTCCTGTTCTGACGTAATCCTCCGTCTGGCTGAAACGCCTGACCCCAAACAAGCCACAATCCAGGCCCTCTGGGAAGTCACTGATCCTTTCCTCTAGGTTTCTGCCACCTGTGGGCAGATACACAAACGCTCTTGCTTAATACTGGCCCTGTCACACTAGGAGGGAGAGAGGAATGCAAGCAATGACCCTATGGAAGGCTGCCCCAGATAGAAGCAGACCCACAGCCAGCTCCTCTAAAAGCAAGAGGCAACGTGGCGAAATACTGTAGCATTTAATCATCCTGAAGAGCTTGGCAACAGAGCCCACCTTTCCCCACATGTGCTGAATGGCACCATCCCTTCTGGCCAAGCTAAGTGGCCTGGAGCTGTGTTGGGATGTGGGTGTGCAGTAAATACCGCACCCAATCTCCTGCTCAGATAAGCTTTTATTTTTACCTGTAGCTTTTATTCTTATTCTGGATTTAGAGCTCAACAATTAACCCTGCAGCTCAGATCCTTATCTAACTGTGTCAAGAAACAAGGGCAGCAGCTCTGATAACTCTTCTCAGCCAGAGCATCTCACCTCTGCTCAGAAGAGGGGGAAGGAGAGAAGTTAGTCTCTGGAGCCAGCTGTGTTGGTAACTTCAGTGTCTGGCATAAACATCAGGTTATTTCCTGTAAACTTATGGTAATTTCTTAAAAGCTCCCAGCTCACCTGAAGAATGGTGCTTCTCTCAGATCCTGAGGAAGGCAGTTACTTGGTGTCACCTGGATCAGGTCTCTTCCTAAAATCACTAACAGTGGCAAGTACTTTCCCAGTTATCAAGGAGGGCTGGAGGAGAGGGAATGAGTGAATAGGAGGCAACAACTGTGTTCCAGGCTGTGTTTTTAAGGGGTCTAACATCCTATTCCACCTTCCACCCTTGCAGGAGCTTCACTACTCCCATCTCATTCTTGCAACTGGCAGTGATGGGCCATTCCCTGGAAAGTTCAACAAAGTCATTGACATGGAAAGTGCCATCCAGACCTATGAAAATATGGTTAAAGAGGTGAGGAATCAACTTATTTCCTAGGAAGCGGTGCCTGCCTTCATTCAGCCTCCCTGTCCCAAACACATCTGGAGACATCTGTGTCTAAGAACAAGAGACCACAACGCCTGCTGGGACAGGCCAGGACAAGGAGCACATGCTAGCTTGTCTAGCATTCTGCATGCCCCAGGGAAAGATCAGCTGTATGCACAAGGGGAAACCTGAAATGCTCAGCAGTGTTACAGGGTAGACAGGAAGAGTGCATAGGGTTCTCGTTTTCTGTTTCCTCTTAATGAACTAGGTCGTTTATTGCTGGTGGGCCACTGCTGTATCTCAGAAAGGTCTGTTCACAGATGCTGAAGCATCTGACTTCCAGCACTTACCAGTTCTCTTGTAACATGAGTTTCCTCTTTACTTAAAGATTGAGAAATCTGAGCGCATCTTGGTCGTGGGAGGTGGTGCTGCTGGAGTCGAGATGGCTGCAGAGATCAAAACAGAATACCCAGCCAAAGAGGTAGTAGCATATTACTTACCATTAACTTCATCCTTATTTCTGAGACTGTTCCGTGATGGTCCTGCTGGAGGTATCTGAGATCACTGCAAATCAGGAGTTTCCATGCAATGGCAGCCTTCGCCCCTACTGCCTGCTCTTCTGAGAGCACCCTATAGCCTGTCACCAGCAGTTATTGGCACTAGATGCCTTTCACTGGCTCACTCTCTGTGGGCAATAAGCAGGGTAGGAAGAAGCTAGCTATAGCTGCTCCCACCCAGTAAGCGGCGAGTCCTGTCCTATTCCTGTGTCTCTCCATTTGCTGTTTTGTCCCCAACAGGTCACCCTCATTCACTCAAAAATTGCACTAGCTGATGTGGAGCTGCTAGATAGCGTCCGTCAGGAGGTGAAAGAGATTCTCCTCAGAAAAGGAGTGCACCTCTTATTAAGTACGTATGTAAGGACGCTTCTGACGTGTAGACTCTAGATCCATCTGGGCTAGCTGGAAACAGAAGCCTAATAAAGGTTTGTGACCCAGAGATCTCTCTTGCAACAGGTGAAAAGGTCAGCAACGTGGAAAACCTCCGGCCAAACCAGTTCCAGAAGGATATGGTAGTAAAGACAGAAAAGGGCACTGAGGTGGTTACCGACATGGTGGTCCTGTGCACAGGGATAAAGATTAACTCCTCAGTGTACGCGGCTGCATTTGGTAAGGAAAAAAACACTGGGTGGGGAGAAGTAACACAGTTCTGCAATGTCTTGCAGTTGAGCACTGTGAGGTTAGGAATCAACCTTATACAACCTGCAGTAGTTATTCCATGATACAGAAAATGCTCTAACATCACATTAAATACTTCACTGTGAAATGCAACCTTCAGAAACTTACAGACCATAGGTCAAGTGGCCAACGGTCTTCTCCAGCTCCTCCCGCTAATAATAATCCAAGGAATGAGGCAGATGACACCTAGAAGCTGATGGTAACTCCTGCTGTCAAGGCCAGGATTTCATCCTAGATACAAGCTTGCTGAGTTCTCAGCAAAAATAGGCTCAGCACATTCAGCATTCTTGCTGAACTAGATCAGCATCATAGGGCATTCAGCCAATTATTCAGTGATATATCTCCCATCCAAATCCTCTTACAGCCCAGTTTCAGTTATGGCATTACCACTATGGAGCAGCAGGACCATTATACAGTCTTTCAGGCTGTGTACACTAGCTCTTAATGTTCCCTTATGTTTCTACTGAAATATCAAAGGATGATTCATTGCATGAGACTGCAAATAAATAACTACAGCAAGGAAAAAAATAATCTCTTCCCTGACGTGTAGAAAAGAGGGTGAAAAAACAATTCCTCACTTTGTGTCAATGACATGTTTGATAACATCATCAGCATTTTGGGGTCTCAGGCCACAACCAGCAACACAAAAGCTCCTTCTGAAAACTCACTGTTTGGCAAAACAGGGGACAAAATGGCAAGTAACAGTGCTTTGAAAGTGAACAAGCACCTCCAATTGGAAGGGTATGAACACATCTATGCCATTGGGGACTGTGCAGATCTAAAGGAACCAAAGATGGCCTACCATGCTGGGCTCCATGCCAACATCGCGGTGACAAATATAATCAACAGCCTGACACATAAGCCTCTTAAAACCTACGAACCAGGTAAGGTAATCTCCTAGCTCCTGGCCTTAACTGTTGGGCTGCTTTTCTGCAGGGAACGGCTGTTTAACACGTAGACATTACAGCTTGCATGGGGCACTGATTAGAGGTGAAGAAACTCACAATTGGGGTTGACTATATAAGCTTATAGCTCAGGCTTCATCGTAGTTCTTGACAAAGACACTGTAGACGTTAATTACCTGTGTCAGTCTACAGATGCAACACGTCCTTTCTTCACTAATGTTTTCCTGATAAATCTACTGGTGGGTGTCTCCTATTCATCAAACTTGTTTCCTTTTCTTTAAATTGCTTACTGTCCAATTGAATCCTAGGAACAAGGAGATGAGTTTCTCTTCCCTTCTCCCCTTAAAAGTATACAGCAAACACAAACTGAACAATCTAGTCTCAGAAATCTAGCTAGGTGATGGGTCTCACTAATAAGCAACTGATGTAAATACTTACCATGACTATGCTTAAAGCTGTTCCACATGTATGGAGGATATCTGGACAGCAGTTTGGTTTTTAAAGGCTGCCCTGTCTTTTCACATTTCTTTCTACTTACATTTTGTTGTCTACCTCTTGGACTTCCTCTTGGGAGGAGAGAATGATTCTGTATCACACATACAGACAAATCAATCCTTCAGCAATCCTATTACTGAAACAGGTAAAGCAGATGGTAGAAAGGAGAGTTGTGAGTAGTTCTCCTTGGGCCTGCTTCTTTTCTTGTCATGCAGCACCTGGGTCCGGTGCTTAGCAGTAGTGTGGGTATGAGGCAGAGTGGGAAGGGAGGGCTTGGAGGAAGTGCAACACCTACAGGTAGTAGGGTTTGATACCTAGCTTTGAAAATGCTTAACTTAAACCTCTACATCTTCTTTCCAGGGTCACTAACATTCCTCCTTTCAATGGGCAGGAATGATGGCGTAGGCCAGGTGAACGGTTACTATGTGGGACGTCTCTTGGTGACCATTGCTAAGAGCCGGGACCTGTTTGTCTCCAAGAGCTGGAAGATGATGGGACAGACAATGCCCTCTTAAGAGGGCTTCAGTAACAAAGCAGCAAGGACTTCAGCAACTGGAAGAGGGTGAGGGTGCACTTTTATTGCTTGGACAGACCAATAGTGTCTCCTGCAGCACCTCCTAAAGCCACTTGCCAGTGTGATGCATGAAACAGGGGCCCTGCCTTGCTGTAAAGGGGAAGGAGGCACTTTCCCAATGAAGTGCACAGAAGGTTTTATGATAAAAACTAGGGAAGGAATGTTTCTTTTACTTCCTTATTGAGATAGCTCTGAGCAAGAAACCTGGTTTACCTTAATTTGTAACAATAAACACTGTGGCTTTCAAAATCTCTGTGGTTTGTTTGTTATGTGTTTTTTCCCTGGCTTTCTCTACTCTCGCTTTTCTAAAAAATACCTGCCTCTTACTGATCCGAAATCTGGTCTGCAGCATGCAGGAAGAATGGCTCTCAGCACTGCCTGGGGAAAACCTGCCTCAAGCCTTGAAGCGGCTGTGGTAATCCTGGAACGCCAGAAAATATAATGCAGCTTTGCGTCAATATCTCTACAACAGCGTAAATTATGTCACTTTTAGTGCTATAACTTCAGCAAGAAGAGCTGGTTAGTTGCACACAAAGTATGTTACAGCAAGCACTCAATTACAGATGCTGCTGTTTCGGGTTGGTTTGTTTTGTTTGTTTGGTTGTTTGGTTTTTTTTAAGATGAGAAATTCCCAGAGCAAAAGTAGGTTTTATAACAATAACCACACTTGACACATCTTTTTCTTTTTTTCTTATAAAACAAACAAAATCACCATGAAATATCCTCAGTAAATACAGAGATTATTGTGAGCTAAAAGCAAAACAGAAGCTCCTCATGCATCACTTCCAAATTCCTTTTCCCCTCTCTGGGGGCTGGAGGCAGACGTTTACCATCTGCCCTCAAGGGAGGGGAAAAGGGAGCAGAACAGTTTAAAGAGCTTTCTTTAAAGTGTGTGCATGTGTTTGTGTGTAAAACCCATCACTACAAATCTAAAATGAGGTTACTCTTTAAGAACTTCTAAAGTATCAAGGGACACTAAACAAACTCCTGAAAAGAGATGGTAACTCAATTGCTTAAAGTGATACAAATGGCTAGAGGATGCTGACAGCATGAAGAAATTGGACTAAACCCCTCTCACCTCTAGTCACAGCTCTTCATCAAGTCACAACACATCACACTACTACCACTCCCCCCTCCTCATCACATTGAAAAAATAAAACCCACCTCTAATGTTTTTAATGCTACTCAAGTTTGTTTGAAAAATAAAGTTTCATTTGGCTGCCGTTGCTACTTGGTGTCTAGCTTGGCCATTTCTTGCACATAGATGCCAATACTTTCACTGTCGAAGAGCAGAAAGTAAATGTTCTTCAAGGAGGAAGAGCTGGTGCCATCAAAATGGGTGGAAATAGCTCTTAGAGTCACCTGGGCTGCCATCTGTTTTGGGAAGCAGTTTCTGTGTGGTAGGGGAAGAAAAGAGAACAAGTGAGTGTCAGCCACCTGTGCAAGCATTATGCACACATGATGCTGAAAGGACCAAGCCATAGCTGTGCCAGCTACAGGCTGCTGTTAAGATAGTGCCAGTTGCGGTTTTGCAATGTGTAAATCCCAGAAGTAAACCCCAAGGTTTTGATAGCAATATTCATCTGCTGCTGTGTTAGTTTCCTTGCTGGCATAGTTACTGGTTTTATTTGCTTCTACTTTTTATAGCCACATGAAGTTTTTTTAACGCTTTCCCTTAGAATTAAACTTTTCCATGCCATGCTGGGCAAGCTAGTAAGTTCAAGGGATGATTATTTTTTAGTTGAAAACTGAAAAAAAAAATTCCCATCAACTACTTAGCTGACTTCCTCACTCTCATCAAAAATACTTTGCTTGAGACTTCAGTGAAAATAACTGAAATTATAACCCATCTCATCTGGCACAACTGAGATATCCCATCTATTGCTATCAGTTACTGCAAACAGTCCCTATGATGGGACAGAAGAAAGATGAAAATTCACAGAACTGATACAGCATAATTCCTGATCAACAAAACCAGCATTTATAGTGTAGATATATAGGTAGAATAAAATGACAGTAAAACTATGAAGTCTTATTTGAAAAACTCTGCCTTTTTTCAGACAACTTTGTGGTCCTTTGATAAATAAAGTGTAAACCAGCAGCACCCGGTAAGACCTACTCAATTTTCTGTTAGCAGGAGTAATTGTAAGAGCAACAGAGTAAAATCGAACTAAGGAGCAGACAGATCTGCGTTAAGACTAATGCTCCAAGACTGGATTTTTCTTAGATAATGCTCACAGGAGACATGAGGTCTACAGAGGCTATTTCTATTGGCATTAAAAGCCACAGTTCATTTTTGAAAGATGAACTTTATTATTAAAGAGTGGCAAATTTATCCCATTTTGCTTTGACTGAACACTACAAACAAAAAGATCTGTGTGTAAAGGAAGAAAAATCATTACAAATTGGACTGCCCTTCTATTGATTCTTTTGTCCTGATCCATAAAGATATTACTTTGTCTTGAAAAGCATCTGTGTAAAAATGGCATTCTCATCTCCTGTGTATTCAGTGATGTGTGGTGATTTCACTGATCAAGATGCAGTTTTACTTTTATTTTATTCACTACTGGGCCAACACAACTGGACTGTACTATGTACCCTATTCTTTGGACATGACTAACAGAAACATATGTTTAATTTGAAATGTAACTACAAACATGTGAACTCCAACATGAAAGAACAACTTCTGCAGTTAGCAGCACTTGTGTAAGCTTTCTTGTGATCAGAGATGACCAAGCAAGATTAATGAACTGATGGATTTAAAAAAAAAAACAAAAACCAAAAAATAAAAAACAACCAACTTTGGCTTTCTTAGTCAAGCACATTTTATTTGCTAGGTATCAAGAAAGAAATGTGTAGTTTCACAGTTGGTTTCATAGTTCCCTTTTTGAAGCAGAGATATATGTAAGAAACTGATGTTATTTTGAAAGAAAACATTTTGTGTGACTAGTCTGTTTCATATATATTCTCAGGATAACTTAAGAGAACACCCCACATTTACCTAGCTCAGGTGGTGTCACTGTTACTTGCCTTCAGTATTATGCTGGTATAATCTTATCAGCATGAACGTAGTTTTAAAAAGATTCACCACAGCAAAATGAAGGGACCTAAAAACTGAGGTGGTGCAGGCCCATAGTAGAAGAAAAAAAATTACTGCCTATCAATAGAAAACACAAGTCCACTCAGCTCTCCTGTGGGTTAGCTCATTTCTCTACATAAAGGCTTTCTGGTCGCTCCATGCAAACACTGCACTTCAAGCTCCTTTAATCTGGAGAAGCACGGTGTGAGATGGCACCTGCCACAGCCCTCTCTGGAGGCAGGGCCAGCCCTTTTTGTGCCACAGACCAGAGGGTACCTCTATCACAGCAGCAGCTCTCTGATCACTAATTACACCATTGCTACCCAATACAGAAAGCAGAAAGAGTCATACCTGCCACTGGGAAACGGGGGGAAAGCCACAGACTTCAACTTCTTGTCTTCTGCGGCTGTTAAGCAGTTCTTTACAGTCTCTTCAAGCTGCTCTTCACACTTGTCTGAGCCCCACTGTGGGATGTGACAGTGGATGACAAACTTTGCTGCTAGGCCACTAGATTGAGTAAGTGCAGCTAACACAAACAAAAATAAAACATTTAGTTTTGAATAGAAACCAACCTGCAATGATCTCTCAATGCAATGTACTTTCTTAATTACATAACCTCTCCAAAGAAATAAATTAGGAATTAAAATATGCCACAGTGGCTCACTTGCAATCATAATCTGACTGTCTCAACATTACTTTTGTGATCAATTATTATTTCTTTGGAGACCAAAGAACCTGAGGCTCATTTGGTTAACACACAGTTATTCAATAATATTTTATAGCTTTCTCATTCAGCATGGCCTCCGGATTTGTTTTATGCAAAATATCAAAACCTCACACTGAACATGGTATTATTAATCCCCCAATAGACATTTCTGTAGTGCTGTCGCAGCCTTATCTGAACGCTTTGCACAAACATCCTGCATCAGCATTACAGCTCAGGAGTGTTAGGGAGTAATATTTAGACCCACTTCATAGCTGGGTAATTTTAGACAACAACATGAAAATCAAAGATACTTGTTGAAAATCTCTGCTAGTTATGTTCCATTAGAAATCTCAGAGAAATTTTTCAGAAAGCATATTTCTCCAGGACCTGCAGAGCCCACAGCATAGCATCAGCTTGCTTTTGTTGCAATTCTAAACATTAGCACTCCTGAAAATCTGTGTCTCACGAATCTCCAGTTAAAGACTCTGAAATTAGCTGTGCAATTAATGCCCAAGGATTAAAAACTTGGACTTATTCACCTGTCTACAGTCACAGAGGAATTCTGTTGCAGGCACAGAGGCATTGTGTCTAATGCTTCACTGTGTCACTTAAATTTCAACCAGAAGAGAAATGTCAGGCCTTTAACCATGGGGAGCAAATTGACTGAGAACAACATGGGTATCCTGCGAGCTGCACTTGAATCCAAGCCCACTAGGCTGGAGCTCAAGTGTTTGCGGTAGACCTCCACTGATTAACAACCATTTACTATCGCTTGCCTCAAAACCAGTAGGAGGGGCAATTTCAAACACAGCAACACAACACAATGCTTGAGAGCATACATTTTCCCATCCATTAAACGAAGATTAACTTCTTTCCTGGGACGGCCTTAATGGCATAAAAGGAGTCTATTTTCTAGTTAGGTAGTGATGTTGACAGTGAAAAGTAGTTTAATCTGATGTTAAGGCATACATTTTAGATTCAATGCAACAGCGAAGCAAAATATCTTGTACAAAAATTTCTCTGTCATTTGAGATTGTAAAATTAAGCTATTAATTTAGGAATTTTCCAAAACTAGACTATTTAAAGCATTTAGTTTCTTGAGTATTGAGACACTAAGCCAAATAAGGCACTAGAAGATACACTGTAAATTCTCTCCATCTGCCCTCCAGCCACCTTCAACCCCTATGAATTGGTTTAATTTGTTCACAAAGGAAAGCATAATCTCAAGTTCAAAACTATTCAATGCTACAGATGTGTTCAACATTTAAAGGGAGCTCTTCTGCAATTTGTATTTCTATAATGTAGCTGTAGTGCCTGGGCGAAGAGCAGCAACTGCTCTTCCAAAAAGCCTGCCAGTTCTAAAGATCTTATCACGTCTTTGTTTGTGTTCAAAGTAAGGTAATTGTTTGAATTATACTCTTTATGAAATATGCATAAAGCAGAATAATTTATAAACTATCACTGTTCTTATAGCTCATATGTTAGACTGAGAGCTGTTTCTCATGCTTGCTAAGCAATGCAGTACAACAGGATGGGAAAGATGGCACACAGGTGACAGCACAAGTTTTCCTTAATTTTTGGACTCCCACACAGGAACTGCCTAAGATAAATTAATCAGCCTGCTGTAACTTAATGGTGGCACCTAGAAGCCCAAAGACAATGTGCACAGCACACAGGTATCCTACTTCTTCCTTTTTTTTCCTTCTAAGCAGGCTGTCCATATCAGCAACAGCTTCGAAGAAGAAACAGAAACACTTACATCACATAAGCAAAGGCACATACATAATCAAGATCAGATCAGAATGCCCAGAGGAAAGAATATACGAAACAAGCTGTTTCCAAAAGAGAGAGAGAGTAGTATTCTCTTTACCTTCAGCAACTTCCAAAGGTCCTTGAGATTTACGAAGCTCTTTCACTGTTTCTAAAAACTCTTTGCCTCCAGCCTTTTCCAATGCCTTGCCTGCAAGGACACAGAGCAAAAGGCCTAGGTTCAGAAGTATCAGCATGAAAAAAAAATTCTACATTATTTAAAAGAAGAACATTGTACACATATGCAGCAGTATCAGCAGCAGCTGATGTTTATGTTTACCACCATCTAGCCACAGATAAATTTTACTTGTTATTGGTTTTAAAAACCCCTGTATGTTATTACTGGAAATTACTTTAATATAATTATCTGTAAGAATGCTATCTTACTCTGACTGACGGCTAAAATAGAGAGCAGTGGTATTTCAGGACTCAGATTTTCAGCCTCCAAAATCAACTCAACAAACAAACCCTAATAATTTCTGAAATAAACACAGCTAGGATGTCAGTGAAGGTCTTGGTGACTGACCGCATATACCGTTTACCTCCCTCTTGCTTCAATTCCCACATTTGTACACTAGCAGTAATAATATTTCCTATTTCACATGAGCAGTATGAGGCTTTGTCTAACATATGTAAAATCCTACAATGAAAAGCATAATTAGAAGTGTTATTAATATATAATTTTTGTCACAGAATTTTCAGAGGCAAATGTAAAAATAATCCAATAAAGACCTCAATAATGATTATTTACACCTTTGCTGCTCATGTGTTTCAACAAATTATCTGTGTTTTGATTGTCGTAAGGCATCATTAAAAAATTATAAATTAGTGATTAGCCTGTTATACCCAGTCAGATCCAGCCTCATTTTCAGAAGTGTTGTAAGTGATATTTTATGGCCTGGGGAAGATTCAGATGAAATAGGATGGGATCTCAGCAGGCAGCTAGTAGAACAGCTACTGTTCCAACTCTAGATCTGTTTTTTTCTGCATGTAGCAGAGCCTCACCTATTTCCTCCTTGAGGTCTATTTCAGCAGTTGTAGGGTGAACAATGCCTTCTACTTTCATGGAGCCAATATGGCTGATGTCACTCTGTGTCAGAGAAAGCTGTAAAATAATAATGAAGGAGCAGAAAAAAATAAAATACTAATCTGAGTGCAAAATAATTTTCATACCAAAAAACTAAAATGAAAGAAGGCTGGATTCAGTCTTTCCGAGATCAGTAGTTTTGTTGTGTCCAATATGCATGATTCTGATTTTTAGCCTTTAAATAATTTGTACAACACTAAGATTATTTTGCGATATGCCCACAGCTTGGGAGCTTGCTCCAGAGGAAGTTACTGCTAGAAAATTTATGTTCTAGCATCACTCTTTGAAGAGAAAAGGCTAACTTTGGAAATGCTTTTGTTTAAAGAGAAAAATGCTAAAATTAAAAAGCTTTTTTCTTGTAGAAACACTTGCCCCCAGTAAAGTACCGCAGAGGCTGAGAAGAGCTGAACACTATTCTGATCTGTAAAGGCTTCGTGACTTAAGTAATTAATTAACTTTTCAGTTCCAATCATAAATAAAATAAGGAATGCTTTACCCACCAACATATCTGGATACAGGAACTGGCCAAAACCTGATGTCTTAAGGTGCTCAAAAAAGGCTGCTGCCCAGATCTCACAGCCTTATCACTTTGAGCAACAACAGAGAAGAGAAATCCTAAAAATTATTAAAAAGGTTTTCCAGTTGCTGAACACATGCCCAGCACACCTCACTTCTTCCAAGGCACACTTATACTAATAATAATATCATCTTGACTATAACGCCATTGTTAAATCTGTAAGAAAAACTCCAGTTCCATTCAGAGGGTCCAAAAATTAAGGAAGGCGGAAACCTCTCCCTCTTGGTGAGTCCGGGGGAAAAAAAAGAAATATAGGACAGACAGTTGGCTGGGCACCAAGGACATGCAGGCATTTTGGTGGGACAGTTTTGTAATTCTGGCCAGGCAAGGTGTCACAGCCTGTGACATGCATGACATGGCCTGCAGGTCTTGCGAGGTTCTCAATTTGAACAGTGAGAGAGCAGCGTCCCACAGCCTACTCTCAGAGTACACAGGGCTTCTGGCACAAACCAACACACGGAAGTTCTGGGTGATCCTGGGACCTGGCCCAGAAATACTCTTTTATAAATAATAAACAGCCTAGAAGGTTAAACCTGGTTTGTCAGTATGCCAGGCACGATGCAGCCAAGTCCAAACTGAACAAAACTCTAGTAAGAATGAACCAAGAAGTGAATCAGTATGGCTCTATAGAGAAGAGAGGCTGCCCAGTACTAGTCTTGGAAATTTTTTATCTGCAGACATATTTTTTGAGACCCTCTACCCGCCCATGACTTGAGTGAGTTTTGACCTTAAATTTAGGACTACTAAGGGAGAATGTATAGAAGATCTTGTACTGGTGTTAGATCAAAAGCATTGTTCCATTTATGCTAGGCTCCATTGCTGTGATCCCAATCTGTCATAACTTTGTATTACCTTTTGTCCTGGCACAAGGCTCTTGGAGGACAAGATAGTGAAACCATCTCCAGGTCCGTCTTCAGATGTTGAATTTGAAGCTCCTTCTTTTTCATTGTCCTTTTGTTTGTTCTATTTGAGGAAAGAAAAAAGCAAGAACTCTCAAAAAAAAAAAAAGTAAACATTTACCATAATTCAGCAATGATCTTATCAGATCAATATATTGCTCATAGCCTTTTAATCCCCAAAGATTATGTGACAACAGAGGTCTCCACTGTTTATATAATGCTAAAACATCAGTGGTTCATCTGAGGCATTACATACGTTTGTAGTTACATTAAGAGTCAGGACACCCACATCCATCTGTAGTTTCAGTAACAATTAAGGTTGTACTTAGGGGTGGGCGTGTGCTAGTTTATTTTTTGCTGTTAACAACAGAGCTCATACCAAATCAAACTTAGTAGCTTAGTTAACAAGTCAAATGCTCCAATCTGAAGAAAAAAACAACTTTATGAACTGAAAAAGGTAAGTTTCAGATAATAAATCACGAATCCATACTGAGAGGAGCGAGCCATTACACCTCCATATAAGCAGTCAGAATGACAAAATTAAGTAACTAATAGGTGAAGTTTGAACGCAAAGTCCCCTTTGTGCGACACAC
This sequence comes from Pterocles gutturalis, assembly GCF_000699245.1. Lineage (NCBI taxonomy): Eukaryota > Metazoa > Chordata > Aves > Pterocliformes > Pteroclidae > Pterocles > Pterocles gutturalis. The sequence continues at coordinate 13,304 of NW_010120998.1, forward strand.
TCCCTCATGCAGCCTAGCTCCAGGAGCAACAAACCTGTTCCTACCAGGGCTGCAGGAGCATCTCCTCACATCTCTCAATATTTGCTTTAAGGTATGTCAAAAAGCTAACTCTGCCTAAAAAGTCCCAAACACTGCACGTGCACAATTCAAAATAAGGTGGTAGCTGAGATCCATACACAGAGGAATATTATTAAGCATCTTATTAAGCAACTCTGTTTTCTTTTTTTTAAGTTGTTTCTGTATATTCTCAGCTATGGAAATATATTAAAGATTAGAGGCCTCCATAAAGATATGCTTAACACAAGTTTAAAAAGCTTAGGTCAAAGATTAATATAATTTAATCCTACCAACCAAAAATTTAGCAGTGTTTTCAGATGCGTGCTCTGGAACGACAAACCGAGAGCACAGATCTGCTGTTACTGCTTTAACAAATTAAACCATTTTGGATGGTGACAGAGGATGGACAACCGTAAGGGAAGGTGCAGTGGTCAAGTTCCAATTCATTTATTCTTCTTCCAAGTCTTTTAAAAACCATTAACAACAGCACACCTAAGAACACATGAAACAAAGAGCTTGTCAAAAGGACTTCTATGTACCATGTCAGGACAAGTTCTCCGGACAGAGAAAAAAACTTTATCAGCAACCCAGTAACTGTACAGTGCTGCAGGCCTGACACCTTTCAAGTAGAAAATGTTTTAAAATACAGCTTCCTTTATTTTAAAAGCTAGAGCTCACTGCCACACAGTTAGTGTGGCGATAATGAGATTCTACACAGTCATCAAGAAAGGGTGACATGGAAATCTGAAAAGTTTCCCTCAAAGCTTTAAAGGTTTTTGTTATGAAAACTCATTTTAAAAATACTGTGTTTGCCTTTAGTTCTAAAGTTTAGAGAAAAAAAAAAAACCCTGGTGTGTCTGTTATCAACTCCTACCTTCCACTTCCAGTTGTTACAAACAAACAATACAGAAGCACTAATTTATTCCTCCTAATAATCTCAGTTGGTTTTGATCCACTCCCTTCTCCCACACCTCTGGAACCCCATATCTGCCTCATGCTCACCTTTTTGGGTGTCCGGGCCTTGGTAGACTTTGCTTTCTTCCCACTCTTTTTGTTCACCATGGATTTCCTTCCCTTCTTCTCAGGAGCAGGGGAAAGGATGGTCTCAGATTTGCCTTTGGTGCCCCGCTTCTTGGCTAGAAGCTCTGGCTGAATTCTGGGCAGGACACCTCCACTTGCAATAGTCACACCTTTTAGCAACTGCAAGGAGAAGCAGTGTAAAGGAGAAAATCAGATTCTCTTAGTTTGTACCCAAGCTATTTTTGCAGACTACATTATGCATATGCAATTAGAGTCCACACTTCCTAAAGCACTGCACCTTGTCCCTTTATTATGAAAAAAACAAAAAAAAGTATTAGGGAGAAAATCTACAATAACAAGAAACCTGGCAGGTGATGGCAAGGTCAGCCAGCACATCCCAGAGAACTCCATTACTGTACTGGTGAATTGCTGTTCTTTCTTCCAGTGCTGGTCTTTCTGCATACCTGTTCTTGATGACCCACAAGCAGTGAATGAGGGTAGGAGACGGTAGGTGCCTGCAGGCTACTTAAAAAAAGATTACACCACAGCCCAGCTCAAAGAAGGACTGGTTGCATATCCCTTTGTCAGGGAAACAGTTTCAGTGAAAGCAAGTATGAGCCTCCCAAACCTGCTTTGCAGAGGTGAACAGCAGGAAAAATAATCTGGAGGACAAAACCTGGTTAATTCCTAATGGACAACAGTAGATCTAGTACCCAGTTCACAGGTCAGTGGCCAGCACCATGGAGTAGGACTTGGGCTGGTAGTGTTAGCAGGCTTTCCCGTCTCCCAGCCTCTGTTTTGACTTTTCAGTCCCCTTGACTGGAAACAGAGCTAGATGACTTCATGCGCACCACACTTACATTATTTAAAGCAGCCAAATTAAGTGCAGGAATCTTTCAAAGCGTGAATGATGTCATGGGGCCAACCAAGAAGAGATCCTCTGACTCTGACTGAACCTTTCCAGCACCCCTGAATACTCCAATTCACAGCCCAAGATCTCTCTTCTCACTCAGCAAGTTCAGAGGAACTGATCCCACAAGTGATCCTCAGAGTCAGAGCACTGCAAACCACAGTCTGGGTGCTGGTAGGACTTGGGCATATGGAGCAGGAGGCAGTCCTGGAGGCAGCAATAACAGAGAGCGAGTCCCTACCCATGTTGGGCCTCAAAGCCAGTATAATAGAAAACACACATTTCTACAGCTTTTGGAAAAAGGTCTTCCATAAGGCACATATTCTTTAAGTGTTGGATGGCTCTGAGGAAAAAATTAAGCATCAAGGTTACCCACTTCAACAGGACTTAAAAGCTACAAAAGAAGCAAAATTTATATCCAGAGGATTTAAGATGAGATATCTTAGAACTTTCTTTTTTTGTCTGCTTTTATTCAAGTGAGCACAAACTTGTCTTCTTCTGCTCTAATAATTATGTTCTCATTCATGTGTCAGACTAAACCATTTCTAACCTTCCGTGGCAGCAGCTTCATTCATGCCACAGCATGTAACTCTCACACTGAAATGTAAGCGGGTACCTGATTCAGTTCCTCATCATTTGCAACTGCCAGGAGGATGTGTCTGGGGGCAATTCTTCCTTTCTTGTTGTCTCGTGCTGCGTTTCCCGCTAATTCCAGAATTTCAGCTGTAGACACATTGAGACAAAAATGAGTAATAAAAATGTAAACTCTGCATACACATTTTACACTCCTTCTGAATATCCATTTTTCTTTTCAGGAGTGTTTCCTGATTTAAATGGTCTTTGCTACAGAAAGACAGAGACCAAACCACACTCAATGTACTTGCAAATTTACACAAAATAATTTGTCTTTCCTAGTTCCCTCAAGGACAGCTAGCAGAAAATATGCTAAGCTTGGTTCACATAACTTATTTTGAGTCCCAAGTCAGAATTCTCTTTCAAAAAAACCAAGAAATACCCTATAAAAATGTACATCAGCAGTCCAAAATTTAGCAGTAACCCTGTAACAACAGAACAGCAAAGCATGCAATGAAACCCCAAACGTAGTGCAGACAGTTCTAACAAAACAGCAAGGATTCTCAGGGCCAGGTAAGACGAAGACTGAGGTGCATTTAAAGAAATACTTCGAAAGCCAAGAAGCTAGCCAGGTGATGCTGCAATTCTGCATTAAAGGGCATTGAAAATCTGTGAGAAGCTTCATTTCAGAACAAGGTATGAAAAGTTTGACTTAGATTCAAGCAGAGACAATGTAAGAGCTTCAAGGTATGAACTACTGGTAGAAAGTTCCTTCTACAACTCTGGGAACATGAGGTCACTTCAAAAGTAGTTCCTCTAAATTTGCAACAACATTTATACTGTGACTAAAGCCACTGAGCTTTTTCTAATTGTTATAGAGGAAATACAGACATGTCTTTCTAAGTTTATTTAAACTGTAACGATCAGTATAATTCATTAACTTACACAGTTTGGCCCCTACTCAAATTATTTCTCACATAAGAACTCTACTGAAACACTTAGAATGAAGGAGAAGGGAATGTTTTGCCCTAAATAATCATAAAAATCATATTCACATCTTGTTTCATTTTAGAAGTATCCAGTGTCCCCGCCTTCTGGTTTTTGTTTTGGATTTACATCTGTCAGTAAAAAGAGTAAGAAATTTACAGCCCATTAGTGTCCTATTAATGACACTTTGTTTCTTTTTATCAACTAAATAAAGGTAACTACCACAAAAAGAATAACTTTCATGAAAAACCTAGTGGAAATCTACATAATTCTCTCTGTCTAAAATCCAAAGGATTTCAACAATACGTTTAGCTGTCGGTTCATGGGAGCCTCTCATCAACCAACACCCCCGAGCCCTTCTCCTCAGGACTGCTCTCAATCCATTCTCCTCCCAGTCTGTATTTGTGCTTCTGATTGCCCTGACCCACGTGCAGGACATTGCCCTTGTTGAACTTCATGAGGTTGGCATGGTTCCACCTCTCAAGCCTGCCCAAGTCCCTCTGGATGGCATGCTCTCCCTTCAGCGTGTCAACCGCACCACACAGCTTGGTGTCATTGGCAAACTTGCTGAGGGTGCACTCAATCCCACTGTCCATGTCTCCCACAAAAATGTTAAACAACACTGGTCCTAGTACTGAACCCTGAGGAACACCACTTGTCACCAGTCTCCACTTGGAGTCATTGACCACAACTCTGAGTGTGACCATTCAGCCAGTTCATTATACACCGAGTGGTCCATCTGTCAAATTCATGTCTCTCCAACTTAGAGACAAGAACGTTGTGTGGGACAGTGTCAAATGCTTTGCAAAAGTCCAGGTAGATGATGTCCGTTGCTCTTTCCTTATCCACCAACGTTGTGACCCTGTCGTAGAAGGCCACCGAATCTGTCAGGCATAATTTGCCCTTAGTGAAGCCATATTGGCTGTCACCAATCACCTCCTTGTTTTCCATATGCCTTAGCATATTTTCCAGGAGGATCTGCTCCATGATCTTGCTGGGCACAGAGGTGAGACCAGCCAACCTGTAGGTCCCCGGGTCTTCCTTTTTTCCCTTTTTAAAGATGGGGGTTATGTTTCCTCTTTTCCAGTCAGTGGGAACTTCAGACTGACAAAACTTCTCAAATACAATGGGTAGCAAGCAGCACACCTTTCTAGAGAGAAGGTCAGGTTGGGAAACGAGTGCCTCCATACCTCTGAGAAGAGAGTTGCCTACTACTATCACCTGTCGCCTTTTCTGAGTGGCACTGGTGGTTACATGAGAAGCAGATTGGGCTGCCTTACTCAGCTTCAGCATCTCTGCTGATGTGACGGGTCCTTCTTCTTCAGCCTGCAGAGTGGTGAAACAGTTCTAAAAGGGCACCAAATGCTTCGGGGGAAGCCTCTTCCTTCTGCTGGTCCTTGCCACTGAAAACTTCCATTCTTCTGCATTATTGGCCTTCTTCCCTTCTGTGTGTGCCAGTGGGGGAGGTTTTGGCTGTTTAGTCACGGGTTGTGGATCCCCTGCAGACTGTGCTTGGAACCAGCTATCTAACTCCTTCTCAGCCTCCTTGATGCTACACAGCTTCTCACAGCCTCCTTCAGCTCAGCCTTCAACCCAGGAGCTCCTCCACCTGGGCACACCTTTTTCAGGCAGGTCCCCACCTGTCTCTGCCCCAGGAGAAAGGTCTGGGCTCTAGCTGCAGTCTGAGGTCTGCACCGCAGCCTCTCCCTTCAGCAGCTCTATCTGGGTGGAGGCATATCAGCCAACTGAATGTTGGAGATTTAAAGGCCAATCTGCATATTCACAGACAATTGTTTAAGAAACAGACAGTGTCTGTTGAAAACTTTCACAACTACTCAGGCAAAACTTTCAAGGAACATTATCAAAGTTGCAAAGACAAGCACTTATATTTTAGCAAATATTAGAACCATGGTTGCAACAAGTAGGCCACTGATGTGAGGAAAAAATAATGTGTGATCAGACAATCAGAAACAGTATCACACCACAAATACACACTGGGCCTACATTAAAAATTAGAGCGGCAACCTCAGCTGTGGCATTTCCTAACTTTGGAGTGTCTAACTTGGACTGTAAAGGAGGAGACTGAGAAGAGATCCCATGTGATCCAGCTATATTCACCCCTACAAGGCTGCAGGCCTGGAAGTTTCAAACCTTCCTCCCAGAGCTCTGCCGGTGGAGCTAATGCAGCAGCAGACAGCAGGAACAGATCACCACCCATTGTGCAGATGAGCATAAAGCAAGAAAAGAGACCCAGACTTCTCCAGGGGGTTTTGCAGATTGGTGCTGATAGCAGAGGAAAATTGCATCAGGGGAAAAAAAAAATCCAACATAATACTTACCTGCATGGTAACTGAAGTTCTTTCAGATGTGCCAACAACAGGCACATCCTGCTAGCTGCGTGCTCACCCCACTCCCCCAGGTTCTGGGTGCTTTGGCCAGTAGCATCCTGATGGTGCACTCAAATGTCCTCTGCCTAATGTCAAGAGCAAAAAACGCAGAACACTCAAACACCAGCCACTTTTCATCTACCAAAGGACACCAGGAAGAAGAAAATCCAAGCTAGAGATGATGTAGGGCAGAATGTGGAATATGCATATAAATAACTTATCAAAGGATGCCAGTTATTTGCATAGGTAAATAATTGCCTTACCTCCTTCTAGTTATTGTCATATGCATATTTTTCTAATACTGGAGGCAGGGACTTGTAGTCTTAAGAATGAAAAATGGCACTTGCAAAATACAACATCAAATCTGGAGGCTTCAGTTATCACATCCTCTGCTGATAAGAACAGGTCCCTAAAGGAACTGCTTTACACTTCATGTAGAAACACCTTGACAGCTGAGTTCACCTAAACTCTAAGGAGACTGAGAATATAGGACCTATACTACAGTATACCATACTAAAGTCCTATAACAGGCTGTCTTGAAATCAGGCACCTTGATATTCTCAGACACAAGTTGGTTTTACTCCACCTCCTCTCAGCAGCAGAGAATTAAAGTGAAATCTGAAATAGTCTTGCTTCCCTCAAGTTTCAAAATCCACACAAGATGCCTGCACACTGGAAGCATAACTTCAAATTCAGAGATCTTCAGCACATATGGTTAAAAGCAAACTAACTTATCTATGCACTCCACAGTTTACCTCCGCCTCAGATAGACATCCAACCCAGGTCAACAGAGTCACATGTCCACTGACCCTACATAACATCTAGTCTTTTTAACAGAGCCTGCCCTTTCTCCTGTTTGATAAGCACTTGTGACCAGGGAAGAACATAACTTTTTCCAACTGATAAAAGCAGCAGCCAAGCTATGGCCTGAATGGGAATACAACTTCTGATCCTGTGACATACAGGAAAAAGAGGTTCTTTAGCTGATGGCAAAACAGATTTGGAGTATCTGAGAACTAAAAGCATCATAGCCAGGCCAAAGCTATTTGTTCAGCTGAGCTCAGCCTGCTTTCGTGAAGTGCTCAGCCGGGCTGATAAGAAAGATACATGAGAACTACTGATAGCAGAATCGTAAAGATTTCAGACAGGTTATCTTGTTTTCCATTTCCCCTTTAGGATAGGTTTTGACACTTGCTATTACACTACCATGTACAAATCTACCCAATACCACCTTTTCTCTGAAAAGATGTTATCAGATGACAGAGTTCTTGGTCCTCCATTTGCAAGCAGAAAGTATCTACTCGATCTGTCTCTTGATGGCAGATGAGTGAAACAGACAAAGGAGTATGCCAGCTGACATCCTTTGAAGGAGGAGGTATTTGCTGGTGTTGGGCTCTGCCCTAATTTAAAAAGATGGTTTTCCACTGACATCTTCTGTGAGCTCCTCTGCCCAGCACACCATTCACAGGTCTTCCGGTTCCTAAGCAAGAGGCATCTGTATTCTTTGCCTACATTTTGGGAAGGTACATGATGATGACAGTACTCAGCCCTGGGCACGCTCAGAGCATAGTCTGGCATGTGTGTGTTGCAAAGTCCATAAATCCAGTGGGACTGAGGCCAATGTTTCATGGAGTTTTAACTTGGAAGCCAGCGGAGCCCAACACTGTTCCAGCAAACACAACCTTGCGGACAGGAATTAAGCTGCAGTTTTGCAATATGATTTTCAAGCCTAAGATATAAAACAGCATAGAGAGATTATAAAAAAAAAAAAGCCTTAGAACACTGATGAGATCTTCTTCACACTAGCTAATCAGTCGGGGTAAAAGTACCTCTTCTTGAGATACACTGCGGTGATTGCTGGCATTTTAACAATGGGGATTATAAGCCAAAGCACAGATTTGGCATTGATAATGGCTGTGGGGTGCAGCCACAATCAATCTTGCACACAAAGGGAAAAAAAGGGGATCTAGTGGCTCATAATACAGAATCCATACCAAAACCAAAAGGCACTCTGAACCACGTGGCGACTGGGGATAAGGATGCTCAAGGATGCGCACCATCCGGATGACCCTAGTCAAAAGGCTCAGTGCTTCAGGGCAACACAAATACAGGCCATCAACAGACTACACACATGGCTCATCACTCACAGGTCCATTCTAGGCCCTGAATGAATACAGTCAGACAGCTCTGGTCCAGTCTGACCCTTCCTGCCTCATCCATCCCACCCCTATCCCAGCCATGACTTGCTTTCCCAGCTCCATGGCTCATCCTCCTTTCCTCAGCAATCCACACCAGAGGCTTCTATCTCAGTTGCCTTTCCTGGACAGTCTCCATCACTCCCATCTACTCTTCTCAATTTTAGTAATACTCAGGCTCAATCTTCCTTTCTAGGTTCACCAGCAGCAGCACCTCCCTCCATCCAATCCTTGGCCTATGCCCTGTTTTTCTAGCTTGCTCTCCAGCTTCCTGGCAAGACTTTTGGATGCTCCATGCCATTTACTTCGCCACTGGTCCTCAGTTCAGCTCTTCCCACTAGACAGATCCATTCCGAGCTCTGTCTCTAACATCAATGTTCTTTTTCCCATAACTATCAGCTCCCCAAAATGTTACAATCTGTTCTCAGTCTCCTTCTCTGACCAACGTCGAACCTGTTCCCAGCCTCCCAGTCTGCTTATCCAGTTAATTCCAGCCTGCCCTTCCCACCTCATGGCCAGTAAATAGGATCAGCCTTTCCTTCAACTCCTATTCAGGGCTTCCCTGCCTCAGCTCCAGCCCAGACCTCTTGCCAACCATTCTGTTCAGCTTTTGTTGGTTCTGCCTTCACATCAGAGAGCTTCCTTCCTTGCGCTGCCCAATACCATTGAGACCACAAAAAGCCTCGGTGCTATGACCAGGAGCAGCTGGGGACAGCAGTGAGAGGGAAAGTCCTTCTGAGCAGTCGTAGCCATGGGCTGAAGTACGTTCAGCCACTGCATGGAGTGGCCCACGCGTAGTCACACATTGGAGCTGAGATGCTGAGGCACACTCCGTCATTCTGGGGTGACACAGGCAGTCTGGGTAGTACTGGGAGCTAAGAGGCCAGAGCACACTCAGTGAGGACCAAGTCTTTGGACATTTTAGCTGTTAAAATCAAATAACTCTCTGCTAAGCATGAGCAACCTGTGATTTTTCAAAGTTACAGCTTAGCCAAGCAGAGCAGATTTCTCTCAGGTGGCAGAGACCACTCTTCCCTTTTGTAAAGCATGAAGTCTCTGCTCAAATGCAGAGAAGCACCCAGGCGTTTAGAAGTTCTCACGAATGTTTTAACTTAACAAAAAAACACAGTTCAACTTGCTTCTGTGAAACAGTTTAAAAACCAGACTCCCTTACTCCCACCCCTCCCAGATTTAGCCTAAAGCAGTTCCCTTGTATACAGGTTTTCAGCCTGAGTAGTCACCATTTCACAGTTGCAAGTCAGTGAGAGAAACCTGGAATTTGTAACAGGAAATAGCAGATAATGTTAAGAAATATTACCGATTTTGATATCTAATACCCTGTTTGTCAACAGCCTTAAAAATCCACATTTTGTTTCTAAAGACTTCCCAAAACCAAGAGTATACACATACGTATTAGGAATAACTAGATCACCAGGTTTAGACGTTATAACGCTAGTTTTTAATTGAACTATCCAAATTTTTAATCTTCTCAAACAAAACTCTGGATAAAACACAGAAATTTTGGTTTGGAAAGACCACTATCCACAAGCAATAGGTGACTGCTAAGAAACATTATTCCATTCTACTATAATATTTACAAAGTTGGGTGGAGAGGAGGTTCTT
>NW_010120998.1:23076-31364 GCF_000699245.1 Pterocles gutturalis
TAAAATAGCATTCCCTTCCCTGTGGGCCCCCAGCCTACACATCTAGCAATTTTCTTGCCCGGCTGACTACCCATTCTTTCTTCCTGAAACAAAGTGTAGGCCCACACATAATCTGTCCTTACCAAATCAATGATTTAAATTGAACTGCACTTACTAGCCAGAAGCAGAGCCAAGATATACACTGTTCTAGCTCAGATAATACATAAATAGTGCTGCACTGTATGTTATAGAAAGATGACCATTAACTCAGTCAGCACTACAAAAATGTTGCATATAACAGATGTGCTGTTGACAATTTATTATTACACCTTGTAATGATTGCCACAGGTCAGAACAAGCATCTCCAAATGTTTAACCTAGAAACTCATTTGAATGCTATGGATCCCTGTGGAGTGGGAAAAGAAAAAAAACATTCCTCCCCAGACTGAAGGTCAGCAGTCACTACGGGGCATGTTAATCAGTTATAAAAGTTAGGGCAATTTCCAAAACCCACAAAATATGTTCGTCCTGCAATATCCAAACATGCAGAAGCCTGTAGATGACTTCTAAGTGATTCACAATTGATGATAAAGTAAGCACACCTTGCTACAGAGAAATTCATGTTCCTGACATTCCTGAAGAGGCCTGAACCTCCACTAGAAAACATAGAGGCTTACCAACAAAAACAAGGTTGAAAATCACTGTATCACAGCAGGGTAGGTAGGAGAGTTATGAATCTTCTGTCTCTACCTTTCCCCCTAACTCCCTGCAGCCTCTGAAGCATCTGAAGCAACACCATGCTGCAGATAGCTAAGCAAGCTCTGCTAGTCATGGACTTCCCTGGTACAACACAACTGCACCACCTCCACTGGGAGAGATTTCTGCAGCTACAAGACTTAATTTTTAATGTATGAAGTTGGATTGTGCAAATATGAGTATATGTACATTCTTAATGAAGTGAAAGATCTTCTCCAAAATAATTTAGAGAACTGATCTTTCCCATAAACATGCTTGTTCTTACACAGTAAAAAAATAAAATCAAACGAGTGGGAGAAATGCTCACCATCTTGGATTTTGATTCTGCTTTGCAGTGGTGGTTTGTTTTATTTTAAAACCAGCTCCTTCTCTGAACTTCTCTCTTGAAGGAGCTGGAGGCGAACTTAAAGGCAAGCTTAAACTTTTTGTTTACATTTCTTCCACATAATCAATACTTTTTCACTCCAAGTCCAGAAGTAGCATCAGAAAAAAAAAAAAAAAAAAAAAACACCAAAAGATTCTCATCGTGCAATTAATCAGCACAAACGTGGAAGTTTCTGTAACATGCTATTAGGCATCATCAAAAATTTTATTTTAACAGTGAAATTACCACTATTTCAGTTTTTCTCTACACCTTTGAAAGAAAATTGTGCTTTTATTGTCTGGTAGCGAGAACAGACCTTCAAGTGTAAAAAACCAGCAATGTTTACATAAAGACTGGCATGTTATAGGGACAACCAGGCTCCATCCAAGCTTCCTCCATGCCACTTTGGCAATAAACTGTGCTCCTGAAACACAACCCACTCAACTAATTCCATCCAGGCTTGTGACTCCTCACAGATTCTCTAATGCACCTCAGTCTTGATCTGCAACATCTAGGTAACCTGAAAGAATCCTCTCTGCACCGGACATTGTAACAGTCTGCTAAGGTGCTATTTTCCACAATTACATAAGAAACTGAGCACATATGATCACAGGAATCTGAAATATCACAGGATCTGAAGTATCACAATACATCACAATATATTGCAGTTTATTGTACCAACATGCAAGGCCTGCCCCTTCCTCTGAGGTCATTTTCAGAAAGGAAAACAAAACTCAGAGTATGTGGGAAGATTTAAACTCTGAAACAGCTTCTTTATACACTTAGACAAGCCGAGAGAATTTTTAAAATACAAATGCACAACCTTCATAACACTGTGACACTTTTCTGCAAGGAGAAACACAGCCAGAAAAACTGTTTTCTCACTTAAGCAGTACAACAGATGTACAAGGTGCATCTTTTTTTTCCCCTCTTATTCACATCCAGGTGTATCAAAAGCCTAACTCAGAACATTTTCTCTTGGACAGAAACTACCTCACTCTGCAAAGCAATAAAAAAAAATAAATCCTTCCAGCTAGTGACCAAGCATGGTGCCTCTAAAGAAGAGAATTTCCATCCTCAGTGTCTTCAAGAAGCAAATTAATCTCCTTAGCGTTTTAAGCAAATTTCTGCACTTGCAGAGCCTGATTTTCAGAAGTGCTGCACGCGTTCATATCGCATGCCATGGATATCCCTGGCTTCTGTGTGTGATCAGCACTTCTAGGATCAGGTTCTTGGTTTACCTGCTAAGTACTCTATGACGGCTGCCATGTAAACTGGTGCTCCAACACCTATCCGGTACTTGTAAGTTCCTTTCTTTAAGTAGCGCATCATTCTCCCCACAGGGAAAATAACGCCTGCCCTGCTTGAGCGTGAGAGTTTGGACATTTTCTTCTTCCCACTTCGGCCTGACATCTTGCAGCTTTGTGCTTTTCAATTTGCTGGTGATTCTTAATCCCTTGCTCCAGTCCAAAAGCTGCAAGAGAAAAGAAACAGGATTGGTGTTCAGCATGTGGAAAACATCTCTACACATTATCTTGTTCTTCCAGAAGAAAAAATCCAAACCCATTCTCAATACCTGTTAAAGATGAAGCATTATTCATTACTCATAATCATTCCATTCATTGGAACATTTGCTATAACTTTTGAGTACTGCACTATCAGTGTAGCAATATCACAGAAAAAAAGTGGTTTGGAGAATATAAAAAAAAAAATTAAAAATCAAATGCACATTAAATGAATCTTTAAAAACAAAACCAAATCACACCAAGGCAGATGCCTGCAGCAATCAGCATTCCATGCTGATTGTTAAGTTTAGCAAGTTATAAAGAGCTGAGAAGTACTGGCATAATGGACAGAATTAAACAAGCTGAAAGCAGATACTGGTGCCACCTGTAAGTAGAGGAAGTCATACTGCTGCACAAGAAACAATGAAACCTACCTACAAACACAATGCTTCTTCACGGGTCTTTTATAGGGGGAATTTCACATGCATGGCTGAAGAGAAGAAGCAGGCAAGCAGCTAAGCTTCAAGCACCACCCCCTCCTGCTAGCTCTGGCCTCAGGAACTGAGCCTCGGGGGCCAGCTCACAGGCTTCACCGTTTTCATAATTCTTTCCGGACTACCCTCAGAGCAGCTCCTGGGAGCCTCCAGAAGCCTTCCTCCACAAAGCTAGGAGGAGGTCTTCAATCTCTCACCATAAAAGGACTGGCTACCTGATTTTTCTGTCCATCATCCTCCCTGAAGATGCGTTTATTCCCCTGCATTAAGGGCCAATCTAGTCTATACATCACAGCAAATAAAACAAATCTCATTTTCTCCTTGTTTTTCTTGCAACCACGAGATTGCAGGTAAATGGACAAAAACCTTGGGTTCAGCCATTCCACTTCAAAGAGTGCAGGTGGTCATAGCATTCTCACTCTCAGTCAAATAATCAGGAAGCTTTAACTCTGTTTACAAAAATTGTTTCAAACTCTGTTTTTATAGCTGCCCTCATGGCCTAATTATGATCCTGGTTACTCCTCTGAAGTAACTGAGGAGCACATCTGCCACAGATGGTACTTCTGTCGATGAACAGCTACTTAAATTCCCAGAGTTCATTCACCTCAATGAAACAAGGAAACAAAAGGAGGGAGATAATTTGAAAAATATTATGATGACTTTAGGTGATACTGTTAAATTTTACCACAATCTGCATTTTAAATAGCCTTTAAAAAAAAAAAAGTAATTTGACACTACTGCAAGCCCTTGGGAACAATCAACATTCATCCGGGGAGGGAACTGAAATCTGTGTTTTGTTCTTATCCTGCTTATAACAAACCAAGTGCGGATACAAAGAGGGTCACCTGTCCCATACGAAGCCAGACATTCAGAGAAACCAGCGCATCTGTAAGAGCCGAAGTCAAAAGTTGTTTTCTATGATAACTTAACTTGAACGCTGGTTTCACTTATGATATCAAGGAAATAAAATCACCCCAGGGTCTGCAAGGATCTATAAAACCCTGGTATGTTCTTGTCTATCAGCCAGAATTTTTTTCTTTCTGTGCGTGATATATTATGGGGGCATGACAGCAAAAGTTGGGAATGATTAAACCAGTAAACCTATCAGACATGGGCACCTCAAAATTGATGTTGCTCATCATCCCACTCCAAGTTCCCTGCAAACTGCCAGCCCAAAATCACAAGTGGTAGTAAAAGAGCTCATAAACTGCTTCTTGCAAGTGCAGATTAAAGGCAATGGCCACTTCAAACAGACACAAGTGGGAAAAAAATCTCATTAATTGCACTGATTCAGGAGTAGCCAGTTGTGCAGGGCAGGGAAAAACTGCCAAGCAGCAGCTCCACTGATTAGGGCCAGCAGGTTACAGTGGAGGGAAAAAAAAGAGCTGTTGTGAAAAGGCAAACCTTGCATCAAGGTTCATAAACAAGAGGACATCCACTGCGGAGCTGAGGAGCTGTGTCCAGCGGCAGATACCGTGCTTCAGGCGTGCAGAGAAACGAGAATCCTGACGAGGGTGATAAGAATGATGGGACGTCTGACCCAAACTAAAAGGGAAGGGTGAAAAGAAGGCGGAGCCATGGCAATGGTCTTTAGAGATGTAAAAGGCTGCGTTGAAGGTGGAGCGAGTAAGCATCTCCTATATAAGCAACAGAAAAGCAGGACTCCTACAAAAGCTGTGCAGCAGGGAGGAGAGCAGAGCACTGGACTCAGTTAGATGGAGAAGTGGCAGAATCTTCCCTCCAGAACAACTTTAAAACGGCTACAGAATGTATTCAGAAATGGCACAGGCAGCATTGGATCTGCTGTGGGACAGGAGGCTGGATGAGGTGATCTCTTGATGTCCCCTCCTCCCGCCCTCTTGCTCAATGAAACATGTGATTTGTGACAAAGTCTTTATAAACTTTCAATTCCGTATTATGCTACTGATTAACCTTTATAAAGTATCTTTTTCAGTTTGTGATAACTGACATTCAAATTAATGAATAAACGTAGGCTGGGAATTAGGTTTCTAGCCATCAGATGAGCAAACTTCTGGAACAGCCTACTCTTATGAGCAATAACTCATTTTAAGGTGGAACTTAATAAATGTACGTGCTAGGCTATGATCTGGTTCCTGCTATATTGGCAGGACAGTTTCATCACCGGAGTTCAGTCCTGCGCTGAAATCCCTACAGAGAGCCATGCTGAAAGAGTAGACTACAAACAACCATGGATCAAAATCATATTAAGCTAACCTCTCATATATTTGCTCTCATAATATACCAAATCCCAACTCTGTGTAAATCAATGAAAAAAAGCAAACGTCATGAGATTATATCCACAGAAAATACTGTGCTTGCACTTCATCTCACAGAAAATCAAAATTTGTAAAACTGAACACACTGCTCTGGGACATGTTCTTGCATTATATAAATTTCTGTTTAACTAATCACTTGTGGCTCATTTTTCTGTTGCCTCACTGAACTTTCCACCCCTGTCTACCCCTCTTCATTTCTCCCTATACTCTCACAGCAAGTCTCAGCCATTTTTTCCCCTGCTGACAAGGCTTAACCTTTGGAATCCCAAAATATTTTTCCAAATAGACTGCAGGTAATAGATCAGGTATGTTTGCAGAATCTTGTGAGAGCCTAAATACAAGAGGGGTTTCAAAACTCTGCTAACCCTAAATACAAGACAGGTTTCAAAGAGCATGAATACAAGAGAGGTTTCAAAACTCTGCTAACCCTCTTTCTCTTCTCTTTATACTGGAGAGAGACATACACAACAGTTACGTTCTTGTGTTGTCTTCTATCCTATGGGAAGCAATTCTTGGTAGAAGGCCAAGCTACGGCATCTACTAGAATACAACTCCCACAGACCTGGATGAAGAAACATGGTATGCAGGGTCCACAAACTATCTACAGCAAGCACTTTGGAGGGCGGATCCCAAGGGAATGGTTCACAGGCTCAGGTGACTGGCAGTCCTTGGGATCTTGAACCTCTCTTGCACAGGAGAGCTGTGCCTGATCTGCAGCGAGGCCCCAGGGGTTTGTGCCCTGGCTCGTTCCTCCCACAGACAGGGGTTTGGTTTCCTTGGAGGATGCATACCAGCTCAGCCCTGACACGGTTACATGACACCCTTACCTGAACTGCTCCAAAGCTGCAAACAGCTGAAGAGCTAGGAGTTGAGCACTGCTGTCCTAATTGATCTCTTTGGATGATACAGCTAAGCATCCAGGGCTCATCAGTTGAAAATTACTTTAGCCTACCCACATCAGTTCTGTCACTGCCAGCTGATTCATCGTCTCTACATTTGCTCTTATAAACTACAGTCTCTATGACACAGCTCTGTCATTTATGCAAAGTCCATCCTGAGTTAGAGCAACTGCATCTATATCTGGTTACCAGGACATCATGAGGCTTGGGCCAATTTAAAGCAATCAATATTTCCAATCCCTTAATCGGTCACAGCACACTCCTACTCTGCCACAACTCCAACATCCTTGTGTTGCTACGGGGGATTTAGTAGCTAACAGATCTCCCAGAGCTCTCTACAATATGATGAAAATAGGGTCGACTTTTGCAAGCTCGGCCTTCCTCTGTGAATTAAATCTTCAGAGCCCAAAACAACCAGCAATATTTCCCTGGAAAAAAGAGCTCTACCTCCTTGCCACTCTCAGGTCAGTCTGCTGGCCATTTGGAGGGTCCCTCCGCCACAGACACCACCTCCCCATTTTCTTCCACCCTGGTTATCTGCAGAGAGTGATGGCTGCTGCACAAGGACACTGGAACAACAGATCGCCTTGGGACATTCCTCTCACTATCATGCAATTTGCGTCCCACACCACATCCCGATGGATCAAGGTTTAGCAAAGCAACCTTAAAATCACTTTCCAGTCCTTCCTACACAGATGCTCAGAAGAACAAAATCTCATCATTATCTTTAGGTGGTAAGGATGCACATAATTTTTAGAAAAGTAAGAACAACTTGCAGACACAGAAACATACTGCGACCTCCAAGTGAGCTTGAAAAGCTGGCTAGGAAGCAGTTTCAGAGATTAACATATCAAGATCTGGCAAGAAAGCAGGGATGCACATCAGAAAGTTCAACTAAGATACATCAAATCTATTTTTTTCTGTAAGAAAAATCACAGAAAACAGTAAAAGAAAAGAAAGCTTAGTTTGCACAACAAATCACCAAAACTTTTGCAACACTGGTGGAGACAAGTAAATTTTGGCTGTTGCGCTTCATATCCCAGATCATACATAAGACAGAGGCAAGCTAATAGCTACACCAAAAATGAAACACACACTAGCACCTAGTTCTCACTAAATATCTGTGCAATGATTGGTAAATTCCGAGTCAGATTAAGTCAGCTGGCATTGCATCTTATCCGTCTGGACTTTACAGATGGCTACAACATCCTCTGGGAGACTAAAGTTTAGCACAGAGTGCCAAGTGTCCTCCCCTGGACAAGAGGTTCAGAAGCAGATATTACACCAGGAGCTTCACCAGAAGCTCATACGGGCTAAAACACTCAGGAACGGCTGGATGCTGACTTTGGTGGCCTGGCTAACAGGACTAACACCTGGGCCTTTACAAGGTTTTGCGCTGGTACTGTTTCTATGTCATTTATTCAATGACACCTTGGACACCATTTCCAGAGGGTTCACATGTGGTTAGAACCTAGGAGTCTTCACTTCCAAATATTGAGAAAACTTGAAGTCAGCAAGCAAAGACCAAAACCAAGGCTACGGAGGACTACCAACACACCTGCACTTTCCTCATCTCCAGCTTGAGATCTATTTGAACAGGTAGGAGCTGACAAGCAATCTAAAGACATTACAGCTTAGACTGCACACTCGCATACAAACGCCACTTTGTGAAAGCAACTCAGAAGACCTAAAGCATTAGCTCGTTACCTGAGTAAACCGGTAAGGCACAACAAACGCACAAACACAGCACTATTCAGTGGGCGAGCAGGATGTCTCCTGGACTCCAACTACTCCGAACGCTGAGTGCACTCCCACAGAAAGAAGCTTCACAGGCACACAGAAGCCAGAAGCACCCGGGGGTCCCTGCAGAGGGGTCTCCTCACAGCCCGCAGAGCCTGACGCCCCGCGGCACAGCACGGCTGAGGGGCCGGGCCTCGGTACTGACTCACACCGAGCCTTCTTTTTACCTTGCTGAGAGCTGCCGAGCCGGCGTG
>NW_010120999.1:0-278 GCF_000699245.1 Pterocles gutturalis
AATCCTCCCTTCGGACCAGTCCAAACATTGCTCAGTTCTTGAGGGAGGGAGTAAGAAGCCAGCAGCAGATCTTGTTTTGATCTCGCTTTGCTTTGCCTTTTCAAAAACATTTGCACACGAAAATAAAAACGATAACGATAATTCCAGGTAGTTACGGCTGCAAAACGGCAGCAAGGAGGCAGAGATGCCGGGTTTGCCCGGAGCCGGGGGTGGGGGGTGACAGCCCTAGCAAGAAGAAAGGAAAATAAGCACCCTAAAAGGGCTACTCCACTGGGACT
>NW_010121000.1:0-6544 GCF_000699245.1 Pterocles gutturalis
TTTCCAACCTTAATGATTCTATGAAAGGTTCTATTCTATGAACAGCTTGTTCTTTGAAGTCCAAACTTTAACATCTAAATTAAACGTAATACTGGAGAATGCTAAAATAAGAAAAATTCTGAAGGTTTAACTTGCTGACATAGAACAATTCTCTTTGAAGAATTTGTAAACAAGAGAAGTCAAGATTTTTGTAGTCACAAGCTGATGTTACAAGGACTAACTTAACACACACAGTGTATTTAGCAAGTCCTTAAATCCCTGTATTATTCCTCACTGCATAATCTCAAAGAACACCACAGTAATAAATAATACTAGTAGCAAGCAGCAATTGTAATAGCAAACTTGTACCACCCTTTGTGTTTGTCCTTAGTGCAAACAACACGGAAACTCTGTAAACTTGTAGTTTTTTATAAGTTTCCCAGGATCAAAAGAGGAAAAGGTGCTCTAACCATCTTACCATTGACAGATTCCCAAGAAATCCAGAAGCTGATAAAATCAGAGGAGATTTTCCTCCTGTTCCCAGGATGGCAGACATATCTGATGGCTTCATGGAGCTTCGATTTAGTGCAGTAACTGAAAGAGAGAGCGCCTTTTCTGAAAAGAAAAAGTATTTATAAGGCCATTATAGCCTACCAAGGAGCTCCAAGGGAAATCTTGTAACAGACATTGAAGTACTTACGAAATCCTGCTTGGTCATACAAGAAACAGACAAACCAACCTGATGAAGTTACTTAACTTGCTCCTGTCCATTTTCCTTCCATCAGAAGGCTTGTACCAAACCCACAAATGCCAATTATAAAAGAAAAACAGATCTTAAGCTCAAGAACACTCACAAATATGGAGGTTAATTATCAATAAAATAACTTAACAATCTACACACCTAGTTACACTAGGGTTATTAAAAAACCCTGTTCTCAAAGTCTGGAGCATACTTAAGCCCTACTTGGAAAAGTAGGGCATGTATAAACATAAAGACAAAGCGTACCTACTGTCATTTCAGTTCCTTCTCACGTGCATGCAGCAGCATTCCAGATCGAAGTTTGATCAAAGTTGAATGCGAGCGTATATATGCACCAAATATGTGATTCACCTTCAGTTACTAAAGAGCTAATTGGGATGCTCACACCATGAGCATAAATAGCAAAAAATCTCCAATTACTCTTTCTTGGAAATCAGTCTCTGAACCCTTAAAGCAAAAGGCAACCCCAAGTCTGCTCTACCAAGCATTACATCTGCTCCAGATACTCCTGCACATCAGTGCAGTGGCTAGCGTTCCCAGGAACATCCAACCCACGTTAAAACCAGACACACTGCTTTGCAAGATGATAAATGCCACATCTTATGACAACAGGGGACTCAACCACAACAGACCTTCGTGCAGCCCAAAGACCACAGAATCTGCATCAAGACAGTAGCTGCTTTGGTCCCCTTATCAATCACAAACAGCCTGGGAAGCCATCTAAAACACTGGCTGCATCAAGACAGTGACAGACAAATCAGGAGCTGTGTCAACAGTGCTAAAGAGGGAGTAAAACAGTCTCAATGTTTCGCTAGCACATTTGGAGAGAGAAAGGCCTGAATAAACCTCAACAGCAGTTCTTCATACCAAGACAGCTTCAGTCAGCGTTGAGATCACTTGAGGATCTGCTGGAATAAGAGGCATCAAAGATGCCTACAACAGCACATACAATCACAAAATAAAAAGCATGTCCAGGGTCTCCATTATATTCCATCCAGTTTGGAAGCAGATGATCAGATGCCTATAGCACTTTTTTTTTTCTTTCAGTGCCCGAGGTAAATAGAACTTTCTTGTTGTTGATCAACAAGTTGTGTTGATCTGCTTGAGGGCAGAAAGGCTCTACAGAGGGATCTGGACAGGCTGGATGAATGGGCTGAGGCCAATTGTACAAAATTCAACAAGATTGAGCGACAAGTTCTGCACTTGGGTCACAACAACCCCATGTCACGCTACAGGGTTGGGGAAGAGTGGCTGGAAACCTGCACAGTGGAAAAGGATCTGGGGGTGTTGGTCGACAGCCAGATGAATACGAGCCAGCAGTGTGCCCAGGTGGCCAAGAAGGCCAATAGCATCCATTCTGGCTTGTACCAGAAACAGCACGGCCAGTGGGACTAGGGCAGTGATTGCGCCCCCGTACTCGGCACTGGTGAGGCCACACCTCAAATACTGTGTTCAGTTTTGGGCCCCTCACTACAACAAAGACATTGATGTGCTGGAGCAGGTCCAGAGAACGGCAACAAAGCTGCTGAAGGGTCTGGGGCACAGGTCTTATGAGGAGTGGCTGAGGGAACTGGGGTTGTTTAGTCTGGAGAAAAAGAGGCTGAGGGGAGACCCTTAGGGCTCTCTACAACTACCTGAAAGGAGGTTGTAGCAAGGTGGGCGTCAGTCTCTTTTCCAAGGATTAGGAAAAGTTTCTTCACGGAAAGGGTTATCAAGCATTGGAACAGGCTGCCCAGGGAAGTGGTTGAGTCACCAGTCCTCAAAGGATGATGTGGAGCAGCAGAAGGTGCAACCATCCTCTTGGAGCCTGATGGTTGCACCTGGCCAGATGATGATGAAAAAGAGGAATCCTTTATATCAATGCCTGGATGACAAAATAAAGACTAGAGGAAGAGACTGTGACAAGGAAAAGGGAGGTAAGCCCTGGTAATGACATGGAAATGTAAGGAATGGGCATATTTCTTTATTTCACCCCCATTTAGTGAGGAAGGCTCTAACAGGATTATAGACCATTTCTCAGTATGTTTAGTGTCAAGTCAGCACTAGGAACAACTTGTAGTTTCACTGTGAGAGCTGTCAATGTTGACACACAAGTAGTTCATGCTCGAGAAAAAGGCTGATGCCAACAGCCTTTGTCTTTGCTGCTGGCTGCCCAAATAGAAGCCACTAGGTATTACACTAAATGAGAACAAGCAGGGGCTACACAGAACTGTCCAAGAACCCTGAGAAACTGAGAAGAATCAGTCTCTCTGGAATTACCTTCACACCAGTGGCAGTTCGGGAATAACCCCCAACACATTCCTAATATGTGTCACCTGATGTAGAATACAGTGGTTGAGATAGCGTCTGATTGCCCTAAAACCTTCCAAACCACCACATATGGTTCCACAGCCTTCCTGTGAGGTGTGCCATCTCATCTTTTTTCTGGCTAGTGGAGAGGGAAATAATTTACGAATGCAACCAATAAATACACCTGGTAGAAAGATCGGCAACAGAATTAACCTCCCACAAAAACAAGGATGGAAAAATACCTGAAAAGACACTACATGACAGACAATCTTGAAGAATCAAAAGCTACCGCAAAACCGAAAGAAGACTGCAAAAACAAAGGAAACACAACAAACTAGACTGCTGACTAGTAAGGCAAGAATCAGTTTCAACATAGTACTTGAGAGAAACTGAAATGTTACCAGACATACTGTCGTGCCAAACAAAGAAAATGAAGCTTAAATACACTCTAAAAACTGAAAGGCAAAAATCCACTGCCATTCAACAATAGCACAAATATATAACATATGAACATATGTGTTGACTGCCACTAGGTGGTTTTTTTCCATATTTATAAATGCGTTTAACTTCAGAATCACCAAATCACCAAGTAGTCAGGGTTGGAAGGAACCTCTGGAGATCACCTGCTCCAACCTCCCTGCCCAAAGCACTACCAAATAGAAAACGTTGTTCAGGATCTTGTCTAGTCAGCTTTGGTTATCTCCAAGGACAGAGATTCCACAGACTGTCTGGGCAACCAGTTCTAACATTCAATCACCCCTACAGTAGAAAATTTTTTTGTTATATTTAAACAGAATTCCCTGTAAATCCTGTTGTGCCTATTGCCTCTTGTCTTTTCACTGCGCACCACCATGAAGAGCCCGGCTGTCTTTTCACTCCCTCCCATCAGATATTTATGCACACTGACAATATCCCCCTGAGCCTTTGCTTTCCCAGGCTAAACAATCCCAGCTCTTTTCAGCCTCTCCTCATACAACAGATGCTCCAATCCCCTGATCAACTTTGTCACCCTTTACTGGACCCTCTATAGAACGTCCATGTCTTTCTCGTTATGAATTGTTATCAATTATGAAGTCCGAGTGTATTATTCCTTTAACTAAACACTGAAGAAAGCAAGCAGTCTTACCTGGCTGGCGAAGCAATGAATTAGGAATTCGGGAAATCAGCTGGCCTCTGGGAGTCATGTTTCCAACAGAGTCATCCAGGGATGTAAGAACTGATTAATAATTAAGAAACAGTCTCATAAACACACTTTCAGCTCTATTCAAAAGGATTGTGAATACTTGGAAAGGAAAAATATTTTGCTGTATCTTAAATACTATGAAGATTACACATCTTGTCTTTCAGATTAAAGCAGAAAGTCCCACTCATAAGCCTGAGTTAGGTCACAAAATGTTTCACCAGAAGCTCAAAAGCTCCAGGGCTAAAAGGGACACTGCAAATTTCAGATAAGAAACCTGAGCACAACAGGTCTGGGACTCCTCACTCCTCAGATCAAAGAGAATATTTGTGCCCCATGAGGAACTGCTTTATACTACATAAACAGTAACAAGAAAATCTGAGACTGAATTAATTTTAAAAAAGTTCTCTCTCGGTTTCAGGATGCTGATGACTTTAGGCTGTTGCTCTACTTTGCCTCTTCCTCTTCCTGCCAGCAACTAGGGTCAGTGCTCTAGGTATGGTTAACTAAGAAGTAGTTGTGTAAAAGTTTCAGTATCCTATGTTATATCGGTATCCAAGAACATCACAATTCTTAGGGACAATATAATCAGAGCCAATATCTCACTAGTTTTATTCTACTTGCAAAAAAAAAAAAAAAAAAAAAGGATGAGCAAATGTAGTGGATTCCTTTGCTATTACAACCAGAAAAATACCATCATATTAACTGTCAGATCACATGGTCTTTTTTTCTTATTGTAAATAAGTGGGGGAAAAAAATTCCATGGAAATTTAAATCTATGTGCATTCCTCTTGTGACTACTGTGGATGGAAAGCTAAGATAAGCTGAATAATCACAATACATGCAAAGGAGCATAAAAACATTAAATTGAGATATAACAGAGCGATTAAATTTTTTTTAAAAACTCAGAGATGGAGTCAGATGTGGCTTACATAGTTCTTTGGGCTGACATCAACCTGAGTTCATAAGCCCATGAAAAACTGTAAAACACCACACTACCTAAATGTGATGACACAAGTTTAGGATATATGCCATGCAACATCCCTACAATCATATTTAACCCACAATTTAAATAATCAATCTAAATATAGTCAAGAATTGACTACACAAGCATTTTAACAATCTCTTACTTTCCCTGAAGTCTACTGAAGAATCTATTCTGAACCATCACTACAAAAGCTTTGACATGGCTTGAGCCTACAATGGGGTGAAAAGGAGGTGAGAGAGAAAATTCCCTTCAGGGGAAAAACTATTCTGTGAAAAGGCAAAGAATTGCATCTTTTGGCTTACCCCTGAGTTCTTCTGTAAAGGCCAAGTAATGTACCATATTACTGAAAATACAGTATTTTTCTCAGTGAAACTCATCCAGATTTCCTGGTCACACTTTCAGTCAGTCACTAACATCCCTCCCTACTAGTTTTTAAGATATTGCAATCATAGTTTTGTTTTTGAACTTTTCTCCCTAATGCATGAAAATAACACATGGAAAAGAAAACAGAGTACAGAAGAGGAAAATACGAGACCTACCAATAGCAAAATTTTTACGTCAGGATACCTCACAAATCAGATAGCAACTTCCCATTATATTCATACATTCCTCACTTTAAATGGGTATAAACCAAAGAGTAACTTACAGTATATTTGAAAAGCATTCTCAACATGCTCCAAATCAAAGCAGTGGTAAAAATACATGCATCTTTTGAACACAGCAAGCAATGATTAAAGAGAAGATTAAAAGTCTTTACTGAAAAAGGATACTAGAAACTCTTTTCTGAGAGCTTTGCTTCCGTCCAGGTCTGCCCACGTCTGCCTCATAGGGGGATGACATGTCTTCCAAAGTATTTCTAGAGAACAGCAATATAGACACAAGTAAGCAAGTGAATCAAAGCAGAACAAACAAGATTCTTTTGTTGCTTCAAACAAATACACAACTGGAAAACTTCAACAAAGCATAAGTCATCTGTAATTCTATCACTGATGGCCAGTTTCCTCTACAGAACATCTAGTATTTCTCACCAGCTCGGGAAAATGAGTTTGTCTGAAAACCCACACTGTGTTCCTCCCACACCACAACAGACAATTCCTTATTAAAAAAAAAAAAAAAACCCAAAAAAACAAAGAAACCCTAATAAGAGATGCTACAGTAAGAAATACAATTCTGAATTGAAAAATTGTATTGGAAGAACGACATTATTTCACTATCTGATTTTTTTCTTCAGATACACGAAATCACCACAGATTGAGAACGTTCACGTGCCTTGCAGAAGGTGCGAAAATCGTTGGCAATTACTCAAAAGCAAAGCAGCAGCCCCAGGTGGGCCGCGAAGGCCGCAGCG